>NW_022758107.1:305627-319539 GCF_011630105.1 Anneissia japonica
AATAAATAAATTTTAATTAATGATTTATCACTCATGTGAATGTATCCTTTTATAACACACCTAAACTACAATTTCTCAAAAGAAAGGAGATGACTGTTCCACTGTGAAGAAAGGTACACATAACTTATGTTCCCCACAACATATCAAATGACAAGGATCTGGATTAGGTGTGTATTATACAAATAATGAATGCTTATGAGTGCAACGTGCTCTGCCTCGTTGAATGGGACAGTCAATCATTATTTAACTCCTAAAAATATTCTTCCCATTACACTCATAACATTCATTTGTATGACATTTTAAACATCAATAATTTCCACAGTATTCACATTCATGGTATCTGTCCATCAAATGATTTTCAAATTCTTATTGTTTTAAATTCTTCCCACCACAATTGTTGTTTTTTATGGCTTTTAAAATGGTTTTGATTAACTCCCCAATGTCCACATGTACAGTATATTACTTCTCTCCGTGTAAACCTCAAGTGTATTTCAGGAATACTGTTGCTATTTTCTTTAGATTTCTGTCACACTTTTTCTCCTGTATTCAGAGACACCAAATAACTTTTTAACAACACGTCTTTTTTTTTAAAAATTAAATTTCAATCCACTATGTTCGCATTTGATTTTCCTCCTGTATGTAACATCAAATGTATTTTGGAATTGTCATTGTATTTAAAATTCTTTCCACAATGTTCACATTTGTATAATCTCTTTCCTCAATTAACTTCAAATGCCTTTTAAAATTACTATTGTCTTTAAATTTATTTCCACATTTTTCACATTTTATTTGCATCTTTCCTGTATGCATCATCAAATGTTTTTTTAAAACATCTTTACGCTAAAATCTCTTTTCACAATGGTCACATTTATACGGTCTTTCTCCTGAATGTACCATCAAATGTCTTTAAAAATCGCTATTTTCTTTCAATTTCTTTCCACAATTTTCACATTTATCTGCAGTCTCTCCTGTATGAATCTTCAAATGTCTTTTTAAATCTTAAACTTCTTTCCACAATATTCACATTCATTTGGTGTCTTTTACTCTATGTACCTTTAAATGGCTTTTCATATTGTGATTGTCTTTAAATTTCTTTAAACAATGTTCACATTCATATTTCTTCTCTCTTAATGTTTTTCAAATGGCTATTTAATTCACCTTTTTGATTAAATTTCAAACCACAATGTTCACATTTATATGGCTTCTCTCCTGTATGTAACCTCAAATGTATTTTAAAATAGCCACTGTATTTAAAATTCTTTCCACAATGTTCACACTTGTATGGTCTCTCTTCTGTATGTACCTTCAAATGGCTTTTATAATTACTATTGTCTTGTCTTGTATTGTATTGTATTGTGGACTTCTTCCCACATTGTTTACAATCATATGGAGTCTCTCCTGTATGTTTCCTCATATGTATTTTAAAAACGTCATTACGCATACATTTCTTTCCACAACTACATTCATATGGTGTCTCTCTTGTATGTGTCTTTAAATGAATTTTTAAGATGTCTATACGACTAAAGAATTTTCCACAATATTAACATTCATAGATTAGCTGTCCTGCATGACCAGTCAAATGTCTTTTTAAATGTGAAATTTGATAAAATTTCTTTCTTTCCACAATGCTCACATGCATATGGCTTTACTCCTGTGTTTATCCTGAGATGTTTTTTCAAATGACCACCTTGATTAAATTTCCTCCCACAATGTTCACATTCATATGGTGTCTCTCCCGTATGTTTCCTCATATGTATTTTATAACCATCGCTACGTGTAAATTTCCTCCCACAATGTTCACATTCATATGGCGTCTCTCCCGTATGTTTCCTCATATGTATTTTATAACCATCACTATACATAAATGACTTTCCACAATGTTCACATTCATATGCTGTCTCTCCCGTATGTATCCTTGAATGTTTTTCCATACATATAGAGTGTCTCCTCTATGGACATTCAAATGATTTTCCAAAAAAGATCATGTATAATATACCTCAAGTAGGTATACATTTATACCTTCTGTGATATACTGGTACTACGTACTTGTTTATTGGAAATGAAACAACAAAATAGTGTAATACACTATGTATGCAGACACTAGTCTAAGCTTTGTGTATGCCAGGCTTAAATAGCCAAACCTGATTAATAAATATAAAAATACAGTAGAATACCTATGAAGTGCACACATTTGGGACCAAAAAGCATCCATTTATAATATGGGTGTCCCCTGAATACGGGTTGGCCATTGTTAAAAGCTCTATTTTCCCTCATTTTGTGGCCGAAAAAGTGTTAATAAGGGTGTCTCCTTAGAGCTGGGCTGTTATGATAGTGTGAGTCAATCAATATGATATTGCATTTTTTGGGGTTCTCTATTCATTATAATTTTAGCTGTAGGTTGGTGGTGCCTGGAATTGATGTGATACCAAAATTGTAATTAAAAAAATTAAAAATGTATACTACACAGCTGCTACTAATTATGGTAATGTCAGTAAATGAATCCGGCTCCAACATTAATTATACACAAATTAAATGGCTATGAAATCTCACTGAAACTGAATTCAATTCCCAAATATTACTAAAACCCATGGCAGACCCAAAAAATTCGGAGAGCGGCCCAGGGAGGGACTTTCAAAGATGGAAGTTATGTTCTTATGTTCATGTGTGTGGAGAAATAAATTAAACAAAACAAACAAGTTCTAGACAACCTCCACTCCACCATGGCTGTGGCATAAGGTAAGAAAATTTATGCTTATGGCACCTCTACAGTCTTGATTTTGAATAGGCCTATAATTTTTTTTCCCCCTTTTTTTTTTAAATGTTTTTGAAAATTTAGAAGTCCCGGTCCAGCTTGACTCCACCCCTTGAATCCAGCACTGTTACCGATCGGACATAGATTATAGTAAAAACCCACAGTTTAGACATGATAATAATGAACCTACTGTTTCAATGGGAATGGAAACAATAATAGAACTAACAAGGTTCAACCTTAACTTTTATGTGGAGATTCACCTTCTGGTTTGACATTGCTACAACTTCTTCTGATTTCTGAGATTGAGGTCTGAAAAAAAAATTATTACAATCAAAACATGAAAGGCCAATACTAAAGTTGTTTATCTTTCAACACATTTCTACAGTTACTAAGTAATACAGGACTATTTTCTATATTCATAGGCTCTTGGTGAAAGAATATGGACAATAATAGATGTACAATCCCAAATATTGACAAAGCAGTGTAAACTTACATGTAATTTTGGTCAACCAACCAGAATAAATCTACACACTGAAAATGTGTGACATGGTGGTCGCTGTTGCTAAAAATTTCTGCTGTTGCTATGGGAAAATTGCCAGAATGTGTACCTCAAAGACCATCAAATAAAGAGGTCAAATACTATACAAGTCAGGTTATTAAGGTACCATGTGTTCTATGGGCGGACATTAGGGTCAAATTACAAACCTCAACAAATAAAGGACAAACTCAACAAACAAAAGACAAACCCAACAATTAAAAACTCAATAAAACACAGCAAGATAACGTGAGATTACAAACTCTCACCCTGTTGCACCTTATCTATGTATGTATTCGATTCACCCGATCTGCTGGTTGCTGTTGTTGCGTAGGGGTTAATATTTCCAGGGAGACATCTCCCCGATACTTACCAGGTGAAGTGTAGCCGATCGGTAAAGGTGCACGAAACACAGTATGTGGAAATATTGTATGGGGTTTGAATCACTCTCTTGCTTTATTATTATATATTCAATCATTCTTTATTCAATACAATTTTTAAAATTTCACAAACGAAAGTATACATTCATTCCAGGTCCAAATTTTGGAATTCAAACGAGGCAGGACAAAAGAAAAGCAACGAGAACAAAAAGGAAGTTCATCAACTTACTCCAAAAATTTACAATTATCCCATATTTGATTAAACCTGGCGTTCCATATTGTATAACTACATGCCAGAGCCTATTATATAAAGTTTTTTTTTCAAATTCTTAAATTGAGATGAGTTTAAGGTGCATTTCATTTTCCTTTGATATAACCCCCCTGCTTCCTATTTCCAAACATACTATTTTGCATTGGTACCCCTTATCTTGGATATCCCCAACAAGTTCCACATATTTAGAATATTGGGTTCCAGTGGTACAGTAAGTTCATATAGTTCGATACATTTATTATTGACAATAGTGATATCAGGTTTTTTATTGGTTACAAGAATATTGGGTGGGATAGTTCCCCCTGATATTGAGTATCCAGCTAGATCCGCATGGATATTTTCAAACTTTCTATGTTCTTGGAAGGCTTTTATAAGGATGTTTATAATGCAATCATGCCTCCAGGTAAACCTCCATTGGTCCAGTGCAACTGGACATGAGTTGAGAACGTGTTGTAGAGTTTCTCTACCTCCGCAAAGTTTGCAAGATTCAGTTGTTTTTTTACCCCATTTACAGAGGTTGGAAAGAGTTTGCAGGAAGTCAATCGAGGCTTTTACAGCAAAGCTAAAGACCCCTCTGGGTAAACTAAAGATGTTAGCTCTCCATGTTAGATCCCATTCGTTTAGCATAATTATTTTAAGTAACTGGCCCTGTTGAATTAAGGGTTGTATATAATTACTCCAAAAAGTTTTTCAGTCATGTAAAATTTCTTTTACAGCAGGTTTTGTTTTTGACCATGTCCTGTTATCACTACTTTCTAAAGCCCTAGCATAAACGGCTTCCCATTGGTTTGAACCATTATTTTTGTTCTTACGTGTCCATTTCGATTCCCTTTCTAGCTTAGATGACAGTGCATGGATTACCCGATTATCCGCTTTTGCCATGCACCTGGCGAATGCCAATGTATAGGACTCAAGATATAAGTCAGAGATTCTTGGGAAATTGAGACCATCTGGGCTGAACAAGATAGCCAGTGTTGAACCATATTTTCCAATATTAAGCCAGTTTTTTATGGTATTTGTGTGAATGTGATCGAGAATTTTAAGTTTTTTTGTATCAGATAATCCATGCACTGTCAACGTGTATCTTAAAGACGGAATGGCATATTACAAATATACCCTTAATTTGAATTCGTTCCTAATTTGTGATTTATCAATATTACTAATTATTTTACTGATTTTATTTTTTATAGCTTCGAATCGGTCGCTTGATTTCCCAGTAAAATGAATCAAACACCCGAGAAACTTTTCTGGCGTGTCTTTAAGGGTTTTCAGAACGTTTGTATCTAGTGAGAATTCAATCTCATCAGATCTTCCTCCTCGTATTGATAGGGATTTACACTTTACTGGCTTGAGGGCAAGGTTCATTGACATAGTTAGGTTATTCATTTGGGTCATGATGCTCTGATGTGTCTTTTTATTCCTAGTAATTTGGCAAAAATCGTCAGCAAAAGGGAGCGTGATATACTTGACACCCTTAAGGTCATACCCGTGGTTTTCCTCTTTCGATTTTAACATTTCTAAAATGGGATTGAATGACATAAGGAAAATAATTGGGGACAAATGATCCCCTTGAAAAACTCCTCTCTTAAAGGAGAAACATTTTGATTCCCAGCCAGGCCCTCTTACAATACCATTTAATCTACTATACAATTGTTTAATATAATTGCAAATTATAGGCGGAACGTTATTACGTTCCAATGTATAATGGATCAGATCGTGCACTGTTCGACAGATCCGAAGGCGTCTGCGAGATCATAAAATGTCACATGTAGAGTTTTCTTCTGGTTCCTGGCATCAGATAGTAGTTCATTCATCACGATGGTGTGTTCTAAACAGCCGTTTATACCTTTTAAGAATGCTTTCTGTGTTTCTGAATCAATTATTCTATTGGCTAGTAAGAATTCAGCAAGTCGATCGGCAAGAATTTGATGGAAAAGTTGAAGTTGGATGGAATATTTGTGTCGCCGTCTTTGTGAATCAAGGTTACTGAACTTGAAGACCAACTAGGAGGCGGGTCTCCGGTAACTAACAGTTTACTGAATAAGGTGGCTAAGAAGTGGTCTGTAGTTTCTGCAGTATTCCATAGGTTATCCCGTCAATACCAGGGGCAGATGTCGGCTTTTTATAATTCAGAATGCTTTTGATGTCACGTGGTCGGACAGGATCGAGGCTGAAAGGTGAGTTAGTAATAGTCGGCTTTGGAGGGAACCATCCTAGTTTTCCAATGTCTATTCTTTTTGCAGTGCTATATTGTTGATGGTAAAAGTCATTGGCATGTTCCACTGTAAATGTTGGATAGGTCAGTTTTTCGCCGATTTTTCAATTGACACACATTTTGCTAAATTTCCAGAAATTCTTATAGTAAATTCTTTCATGGAATCTTGATTGTTTAGCTTTTTGTGTGCTTTTTTCCATCCTTTTTATATAATTATGGAATTTTACTGCTTGTCTGAATAACCGTCATTATTATTATTATTATTATTATTATTATTATTATATTATTTAATATATTAGATAAATAATTTATTCAATCAAAATATCACTTGTTTGTTATTTTAAATTAAACAATTAAATCAACAAATGAACATGTTAAAAAAAACTATTTCAAAGATGTTATTTCATTAGTAAAGTTATTTAAAAAAAATGACCTATTATAATTTCACGTAAACAAATTAAACTAACATATAAACAAGTCAAGTTTCCCATAAAATAAACTGTTGTTGATGATTTTAAAAGTAAACAATAAACATACTGTACTAAAACTTTAATAATGAAGGTGCTCTGTATCTATTCCCTAAAATAGATTATTATTCCCAAATAAAGATATAAATCATTCTCAAAAACACAGACTACTATACATGTTGTTTATGTGGCATTTTAAAAACAAAAGATTTATATTTATTGGCTGCTACAGTCGGATTCCAAACCAATTAAATTCTTTTCAAAAAAATCTACCAATTAAATTATAGTTTAGTTGTCACACTTGACATTAGATTCCTTTTAAAAAAATTAATTATTTTAGTTTTAAAAAATGCTGTTGATTTATTGATTCAATTAATTTGGGGCCTTTTTTAACGGGGCCATTTTTTGCGGGGCCATTTTTATCGTACACCATTACTGTACACCTAACTGTATTTCAGAGGGTAGTACATAGTCACATAAACAGCAAATAAGGTGTAGGTACGATTTGTTGGTTTTTGACATTTTACCTCAGCCTTAATTTGTTTTTATTTTATGTTTTGAGCTATTTCAGCCTTGGTGTAGGTCGACCTACTAGTACTGTAGTACAATTTCACATTGTTTAGTCATTAACTTATACTAAATAAAGCATTTGCTAAAAATAGATTTGATATTACAGTGAGAAATTTTCGCACCATAGATATTGTAGTTCAAAACAAGCAATTAACAACAAATTAATATAAATACAGTAATTTTAATTCTGATTATGGATTATCAATTAATCAAATAATAGTATGAAAACGAACTCTAAATAACAAAACAATTACCGGTATCTGTAACATACAGATACTGTCATTACCACAATGTTAAATTATGTATGAAAAACTCAATTGTTCACCTCTGAACTTTATACATGAAAGCTTATTAAGTGCTAGTGATGTCCCTTTTGTTTAACACACCGGAGATATATCAAACCTGTGTATACAATCGTTTTTATTCGTTTCACTTTATCGTGAATTACAAAAAACACGTTTTTAGTGGGGTTTAGTCGAAGTTTTTTTTAAGAATATGAAATGATTTAATTTTTAAGTTCTAGCTCAAACTATGACTAAAGTTCGTTTTAAGAATACCGGGTACTTCATTTACCCACCTCAACCCACCATACAACATACTAATTGTTTTTAATTCATACAAATTAATGAACAAAAGAGCAAATGAGACAATAGTAAAACTTGGACATTTCAATTATCCCGAAGATCTTAACTGTAGATGATTTAAATCTGGTTGATAGTGTACTGTAAGTATACTAACAGCATGTCTAGTATCTTAATATGATCTCAAATTGAAATTTTGGGGCCCTCCTGTGTGTGTTTTTACATGTGTTTTCAAATCGGTACAATGTTTAAAATTCCTCTCACACTTTTCACACTCATATGGAGTCCCCTCTGTGTCCTCAAATGTAGTTTTTAAATATGGAATCGCTCCTGTATGTATCCTTACATGTGTTTTAAAAGTAGTATACTACTTAAATTTCTTTTCGCAATGCTCCTTGCATGTGTTTTCAGTGTGGTGCAATGTTTGAACTTCTACAATGTTCACATTCATATGGTCTCTCTTCTGTGTGCATCCTTGAATGTCTTTTCAAATGGTCCATTGTGTAAATTTCTTTCCACAATCTTCACATTCATGTGGTCTATGTCCTGTGTGCATCCTTAAATGTCTTTTAAAGTTGCTACAAGATTTAAATTTCTTTCCACAATGTTCACATTCATATGGTCCCTCTTCTGTGTGCATCCTTAAATGTCTTTTCAAATTGCTATTACAACAGCATTTCTTTCCACAATGTTCACATTCATATTGTCTCTGTCCTGTATGTATCCTTAAGTGTCTTTTCAAGTTGCCACCTGATTTGAATTTCTTTCCACAATGTTCACATTCATATGGAGTCTCTCCTGTATGTATCCTCTGATGTCGTTTTAAATGGCAATTGCTCTTGAATTTCTTTCCACAGTGTCCACATTCATATGGTCTCTCTCCTGTGTGCATCCTTAAATGTCTTTTCAAATGACCCCCTAATTTGAATTTCTTTCCACAATGTTCACATTCATATGGTCTCTCTTCTGTATGCATTCTTAAATGTCTTTTCAAATAGCTATTACAACTGCATTTCTTTCCACAATGTTCACATTCATATGGTCTCTGTCCTGTATGTATCCTTAAATGTCTTTTCAAATGGCCATTACAACTGCATTTCTTTCCATAATGTTGACATTCATATGGTCTCTGCCCTGTGCGCATCCTTAAATGTCTTTTCAAATGGCTACCTGATTTGAATTTCTTTCCACAATGTTCACATTCAAATGGTCTCTCTTCTCTGTGTATCAATAAATGTGTTTTCAAATTTGCTTTGTTGTTCAATTTCCATCCACAATATTTACATTTAAGTGACTTCTCTATTGTATGCATCCTCAAAAGTTCACATTTACTTGGTGAGTCTGCTGTGTGCTTCTTTGAATTCTTTTTCAAACTGCTGTTGTTAAATTTATTTACAGAAAGTAATTTGTGTATAGGCATCCTAGAATTGCTACTTGAAATATTCAACTTTGATATTTCAAATTCATATTGTTTTTCAAGTCCATGTAATTTCAAGTGATGTTTAAAATTACTATTATTTTTAAATTGTTTTTCACAATGTTCACATTCATATGTTTTCTGTCCTGTGTGCATTCTTGCATGTCTTTTCAAATGGCTACTTCTACTGAATTTCATTCCACAATGTTCACATTCATATGGTCTCTCTCCTGTATGTATCATTAAATGTGCTTCCAAATGGCTCCTTCTTTTGAATTTCTTTCCACAGTGTTCACATACATATGGTCTCTCTTCTATGTGCATCTTTAAATGTATTTTCAAATACCTACCTAATTTGAATTTCTTTCCACAATGTTCACATTCATGTGGTCTCTCTTCTGTATGCATTTTTAAATGTCTTTTCAAATAGCTACATAATTTGAATTTCTTTCCACAATGTTGACATTCATATGGAGTCTTTCCTGAATGTATCTTTTCGTGTACTTTTAAATCGTAACCTTTTTTAAATTTCTTTCCACAATGTTCACATTCATATGGTCTCTGTTCTGTATGCATTCTTAAATGTCTTTTCAAATATCTATCTAATTTGAATTTCTTTCCACAATGGTCACATCCATATGGAGTCTTTCCTGAATGTATCCTTTCGTGTGCTTTCAAATTGGAACATTTTTCAAATTTCTTTCCACAATGTTCACATTCATATAGTCCCTCTCCTGTATGCATCTTTAAATGTATTTTCAAATAGCTACCTAATTTGAATTTCTTTCCACAATGATCACATTCATGTGGTCTCTCTTCTGTATGCATTCTTAAATGTCTTTTCAAATAATAACCTAATTTGAATTTCTTTCCACAATGTTCACATCCATATGGAGTCTTTCCTGAATGTATCTTTTCGTGTGCTTTCAAATCGGAACCTTTTTTAAATTTCTTTCCACACTGTTCACATTCATATGGTCTCTCTTCTGTATGCATTCTTAAATGTCTTTTCAAATATCTAACTAATTTGAATTTCTTTCCACAATTTTCACATCCATATGGAGTCTTTCCTGAATGTATCATTTTGTGTGCACTCAAATTGGAACATTTTTCAAATTTCTTTCCACAATGTTCACATTCATATAGTTCCTCTCCTGTATGTGTCATTACATGTGTTTTCAAATGGCTCCTTCTTTTGAATTTCTTTCCACAGTGTTCACATTCATATGGTCTCTCTTCTATGTGCATCTTTAAATGTAGTTTCAAATAGCTACCTAATTTGAATTTCTTTCCACAATGTTCACATTCATGTGGTCTCTCTTCTGTATGCATTCTTAAATGTCTTTTCAAATAGCTACCTAATTTGAATTTCTTTCCACAATGTTCACATCCAAATGGAGTCTTTCCTGAATGTATCCTTTCATGTGCTTTCAAATCAGAACATATTTTAAATTTCTTTCCACAGTGTTCACATTCATATGGTCTCTCTTCTATGTGCATCTTTAAATGCATTTTCAAATACCTACCTAATTTGAATTTCTTTCCACAATGTTCACATTCATATGGTCTCTCTTCTGTATGCATTCTTAAATGTCGTTTCAAATATCTAGCTAATTTGAATTTCTTTCCACAATGTTGACATCCATATGGATTTTTATCTGAATGTATCCTTTCGTGTGCGTTCAAATTGGAATATTTTTCAAATTTCTTTCCACAATGTTCACATTCATGTGGTCTCTCTCCTGTATGTATCCTTAGAAGACTTTTCAAATTGGTATTGTCATTAAATTTTAATCCAAACTGTTTACATTCATATGACATTTCTTTCTTATGCATTTTAATTTTTTTCCCCAATTTGACTGATTCTGTCTTAATTCTCAAATGTGTCCTCAATGAAATTAAGTCAAAATTATTTCCACAACATCCACATATATATTCTGTGTCCATCTTGTTCTTTTCCAAATGTTCCTTTAAACTGTCAAACTTGCGTTTTTGCATTCCAATACTTCCATGCACATGTCCATGGTCATTTATTCCTTTTATTGGAAAAATACAGAACGAAATAAAATATTGCAACATGAATTAGTAGTAGTGCCCCTAAAGTAGTAGTTTATCGTATAATAATAATAATAAAAAATAATAACTATTAAAAATAGTAATAATTAACAATAATAATTAACAATAATAACTAATAATAAATAACCAACAGTAATAATTAACAATAATTTGTATGGTAATCATTAGCATTTACATTCTAAGCATGGAGAATTACTTATATGTCAGAAGATAAATGTGAGCAGCATCTGAGTTTATGTACAGAGACAATAGAAAGAATAGAAACAATGATAGAACAAACCAGGTTCTTCTTTGATTTTCTGTCCCAACATAACTGCAACTTCTTTTGATCAAGTTCTGAAAGCAAAGAAATACTGTAATAAAAAAGTAATGAATTAAAGGACTAATACTACAGTATTGTTAGTTCTCATTGGTGGATCTAGGGGGTGTCAAAAGGGGCGCTTGCTATTTGACATTGTTTTTTGGAAGTAGTGTAGAATAAAGTATGAACACAGTACACTCTTTAGAAAAGAGCAGGGCATAAATCCAGTTTATCAGAGCATCCATTAGTTCTTTAATAAAAACAAATCACAGTTATCTCTGAAAAGAGACAAGAGATATTTTGTGCTTCTTAAAATGTCTGTTTCTTTTCAGAGTTACTGTCTTTTAGTTTGATTAAATTTAGTTACAATGTTAAAGACATAAAAATACAAGAAAAACGTATAAAGTGCTTGATTATATTTATTTAAGTCTCTACAGTGTCTAAAAAATCTATTATGTTAAATTACTTAATTTTACATTTTTGCTGCGAAGCAGCCAATTCATATTCTTGACAGCAATTTGACCTCTGAAAGGTCATTGTTTGTCAAAAAACAAGGGCCTAAGATGACTAAAAAGCGGAGTTTCCTTCTTTTGTTCTGCCGGGTATAATCAATTACTTTAGGCAACGTTTGTAGACTAACCTACTCGTACCAACGTCTGCATGTCGCGCTAGCCTTATCCTACTGTAGGCCTAGACTAGCTAGGATGGTATAGGCCTAGCCTTGAAGGGATGAAGGTCCCAATGAAAAACGTTGCTCTTTGATAGCTAACATTGTCTATTTAACATCACAATAATTCATTATTAGACCTATAGTTGTTTTTTGAATTGTACTCCACAAATCTCAGCCGATACCTCGCACAACTCGTTAACGTCTCTATCTATTGTCGTGACATCATGGCTCGCTGGCTCACACTTGTGATCAAATAACACGCTGGCTCGCACTTTGGCAATACTCTTTGACAGTCAACTTGCCTCTAGAAAACCCGCCCTTGGAAACTTGCCCAATAAAAAAATGTACACTTCCTAGACCATGCAGTCTTCAAAATAAAAATTGTAACCTTTGGTAATCAAACTACATTTTCCACATACATAGAAATTTTTGAAACTTATTAAAAAAAACATAAACCATAATTCACTACTAGGCCCAATAGACACTTTTTGACAAAAATGAAAAAGTGTTCTATATAGACAATGGGTCGTGTCTCATATTATTTGTTATATTTTTATTATTCATTATTTTCACTTGACTCGCATAAATAAATTTGTTCACAGAACATTTATATGCAGTTGTACTTCGCAGCACTTCACTTGCAATTTCTAGTCTCAGTTTTATATGGCCTACATTTTACATATGATATTGGTGTCGGACAGCAAAAAACGAAAAAAAAGCCGCAAAAAAATCGCTGTCGGGCCGCATCGCCAGGCTGTGTACTTGGCCCTAGGCGAGCCGAATACAGATCATTTCGGTCGCGCTTCGTTTCGGTCACGTCTCACTTCGGTCGTGCTTCGTTTCGGTCGCGGTTTGTTTTCAACAAATATATGGAGCGCCAATGGAGTTGCGAAAATGCCAAATTTAATATAACTAGGCCTAATTATGATCGTAAGTTCGTCAATCGGTTTTTCATACTTTTTTTAAATTTATGTTCTGTTGTCTTTCTACTACTAAGTAACAACATAGGCTACTTAAAAGCAAATAAAATGAGTACTATTATTAATAACTAAATTTCAATTAATACTATGGTATTTATAGGTTATTTTCTAGTTTGTTGCATTCCTAGTACAATGTTACTTTTTTATCGGACGGTTTTTATTTTCGTTTTGTTATCGATCCTACACTTCCTACTACATAACAAATACAGTAAAAAAATGAATACTAAAAATTTGGTATTTCTCGTAGTACGGTACAGTATTGTTTTTTGATATATTATTTATAAAAATCAAACTTTTTATAAGGAAAAACCAGCCAACTCGTTATTTAAATTACTGTAACATTAGTTTATTAACAATTATTTTTATTAGTATTAAAGTTTATTATTGTTACTATATTACTGTATCACTTGGTGCTATTTTTATTTATTTACAGAAACAAGGCGAAGTTGACAAAGTTTGAGATACGTTTTTTTTTTTATTGTTTGTTGCGATATATATATTGATATAATTTTTATTATTATGCTTGAATGAAATGAAACTAGTAACTTCAAATCGTCTGCGCTGGCTGCTGATCATGTTTATAAAATACAAAAATAAATAAATGGATAGTAAAATATATATTTGTTATATGATTCCATGTGTAATGTAAATAAATATGTATAAATTATATATATGTATATAGAGGTCTATATATATA
>NW_022758107.1:319582-325846 GCF_011630105.1 Anneissia japonica
TGTGTGTATTATTCGTTTATTTTTTTTAATTGTGTTTCCCTCAATTCTCTTGGTATGGTATGTTTTATCCAAACTCTGGAAGCTGCAAGAAAAATAAATAAATTTATTGTATAAAAAGATCCGATTAAATATTGTAATGATTATTGTTTTAACTAAATTGTGAAATTCAGATGGTAACAACATTCAATTCAATTAAAATAAAAGATACATTTTATTGACCATAATTATTAGAGTATAGTATATGAAAACGCAACAAAATGAATAGCATGAAGCACATACAAATTCCGTTATGAATATGTCACCGTAAATGGAAGAAAGAGAATATGAAAGAAAGATAAAATGTTGTTAGTAGAAAGATAGCAAAACGGATATAAAAAAATACTTAGGCCTATGATAAAACGATTGACGAACTAATTATAATAATATATAGAGCCTAGGCATATTAAATTTTGCGTTTTCGCAACTCCTTCGGCGCTCCACATATTTGTTCGAAATAAACCGCGACCGAAATGAGGCGCGACCGCAATGATTGGCTACCGGCGAGCCTGGGGCCTGGCTGTCCTAACCTTTGTTTGGTGGTAGGTAGGGTAAGCCAGAGTACTCTACAAAACAAGCCTTTATCATTGTTAATGTTACAAACACCTAGACCTAGTTCTGTTAATTTACTTACACATTTACTTTTTTTTGTAAGAGAAGTAGGGCCTATAGCCCCAGCCTACCTGGTTGTTGTTCGAAATCGCCCGGCCTGATTGCGAGAACGATAAAAGAGCATATAACCTGAAGAAGAGAGCTAAACCCACTGCTATTCTTATGCACGCGAGTCAGCGTGTGACGCCGCCCGATCCCCAGCTCTTTATAATGGGGAAAACGCCCTTAGCGTCTGTTGTGGATGCATGAGTTGCGCCGAGTGATGGCAGCATAATAAATACAGTTACTGTAATTAAGACCTGTATTTGGAAAAAAGTGCATAAACGGTCAAATTATTATATCCGTTTTTCAACGAAATATAAAGGCAAGACTTTATAAGAATAACATTATTGGAAAATATGCTATGTATTGTGGGTTTTTTGAAAGTTTACTTTAAATCACAATAGTATTTACTATACTAGAAGACGACAATCATCCATCCATGTATTCGATTATTAAATGAGAACATATAGTTAATGATGTGTTCTGCTTTGACTATGACTATGTTCTCCAGCCCTTCCTCAGTCTCTTCAGTCAAACAAATTAATGTATAAAACAGTAGTAAAAAAATAGTCGAAAACACCAAAGTAACTTTCAAAATATTGTACTTCATTTAGTATTTTTCCACACGAACTTCAAACTTTCACAAGCAAATGAGAGTTAGGTAATGATGAGGAAAACATTCATCTTGATATACCTTAAAATCCTGGATTTATGATGATAAATGAGAAAAAAAAAATCATCCATTAAACTGTTAGTGACGTCCCAGGCACTGTCTGTGATGAGGTATTAGGACCCACATTATAATCAGGGGCGGATCCAGGATTTGAAAGAGGGTGGTTCAAAATGGAACATTTATGATTCCTAGGCCGGAAATGAGATTTCCCGACTTCTGAAGATTTTTTTTAAACCTTTAAGTTCTCAAAATTCAAGGCTTTTTTCCTCTTCAAAAGATCAGTAATTTTATCTCATTCTTCAGGCCTCTATATAGAGAAAAACAAATGAAAGACATAGTGGATTTCCAGCACGATTCGTGCACAGGTCATTCCATTCATATAAAAAGCTTTTTGATGAAGAAAGTGTACCTTTTAGCAAGGTTTGCCTAGTTCGAAACTAACTCCGGCTATATAAAATTGATTAGAATATTGAAAATGTTATTCTTATTTAATAATATTTGATAGGCCTATTTGAATAAAGCAATAAATAAGCCTGTGACACATTGTGTCTGAATTTAGCGTAATTCAATCTTATAATATATACTATAACAGTACTAGAGTCCAGTTAAAATATGTAAATAATACACGAAATGATATACTTATTACGGTATATATTTATATAAATATTATGCGTAAATATGTATTTAGTATATTAAATTAAATTTAACGAAAAGACGGAAGAAACACTTTAAATGTTAATTAAACACTTATGAAGTGTAAAATCAACACTAATTAAGTTTTAGATCTGCAACACTTTAATTAAGTTACAAAACTTTAAGTGTTAATTACACTCTTATAAAGTGTCAAATGAACACCACAAAGTGTTAAAGATCCTACACTTTCATAAGTGTTAAATATGTAACACTTTGTTGAGAGTGGAAACAACACTTACAGTGTTGTCCCTGTAGAGACACTTGCTAAGTGTTATATATAACACCTAAAGTTTTAACACTTGAATTTTAAGAGTGTAAATCGCAGAAAAATTACCTATCGCAGTCTTAAGAGTTTTGAAATTGATAATTTTGCATCCGATCTCCTTTTATCTAAGAGTTGGAAAACAATATTTCAAGTAGATACTGCAACTAAATTAAAGATGTTCAATACAATACTATACAGTCTCACCATCTCACAAACTTTTGACAAATATGCACCGCTCAAGACAAAGACTGTTCGCGCTCCTGAGCCATGAATTAACGCTGATATCTTCCGTGCTCGTGCTGAACGCCGGAAGGTAGAACAAACATGGCGACGATCTGGATTAACAATTCACCGTCAAATTTATCAATCAAAACGGAATGAGGTAAACAAATTGATTAAATTTTCTCGCACGAATCATTTCACGCAGGCGATTTCCGCTTGTGAAGGAGATCAAAACAAGTTATTTAACATTGTGAATGGTTTATTTGGTTCCAGAAGGGGGAAGAATTGCTTCCTATCCATGACAACAAAGAAGATCATGGAATCTTTTGAACCAGAGGATAGAGGAAATCATCACACTTATTAAAAAATCTTCATCTTCTTTCTGTGATCTTGATCCTCTACCTACAAACATACTGAAAGAATAAAAAATACTTTTTATTTTGGCCTCGCCGATTACAGATATAATCAACGATTCGCTTAGTAATGGAATTGTACCTGATGAAATGAAAGGTGCCCTGGTAAAACCTCTACTGAAAAAGGCCTCTCTGGATCCTAACATATTGAACAACTATCGTCCTATGTAATATTTCGTTTATTTCGAAAATTTTGGAACGTGTTTTTTGAATCCAGAGTTAAAATGCATTTAAATGAATTCTCCTTATATGAACATTTTCAATCGGCGTATCGAATGGCCCACAGTACGGAAACGGCTCTTTTGCGTGTGACAAATGGTATGTTATGTACCATTGACAGCCCAAAAAATCTATTGCTCTTTTGTTATTAGATCTTTCGTCTGCTTTTGACACGGTAAACCATAATGTTCTTATCAGTCGCCTGAAAACAAGTTTCGGGCTTAGCAGCACAGTTATCAATTGATTTCGTATAGGTAATCGTAGCAGAATGTTATCATTGGTAACTCACTTTCTAAGCAACTGTCAGCAATTAACACTGGTGTCCCGCAAGGTTCCGTCTCAGGACCATTATCATTTTCTATGTACATGCGCCCATTAGGTGAACTGATTAAACAACACGGTGCAAATCATTTTTATGCTGACGATACTCAAACTTATATGTCTATCTCTAACAAAGATCATGATCTGGCTAAATGTGTTGAAAATTGTTTATCTGATATTAAGAACTGGATGACTTGTAACTTCTTGCACTTAAATTCTTCGAAGACCGAGTTTTTCATGCTGTCATCTCAACAATTTCATAACAATTTAAGTTCAATTAATGAAATTAAGATAGGTGACGATTTAATTGAGATATCGCTTGTGCTCGAAACCTTGGGGTTGTGATTGATTCAAAACTTTCTGTGACCAATCACACATTTCCAATATTTAAACCACTATTCGTGTCCAGAATGCGGCTGCAGGCTTGTAACGAGAACACGTAAATACGATCATATAACTGACGTATACATTGAACTTCATTGGTTACCTATTCCACAAAGGATTGAATTTAAATTGCTAATAATGGTTTATAAATCTCTACATGGTGTAGCACCACAATATTTATCTGAACTAATTGAATGGCACGCTCCAAAACGAAACCTTCGATCGGGATTTCAGTTTTTGGCAAAGGTGAAATCTGTTAAAGAACTGCAATCAGATGGTAAACATTTAAAGACCGTGCTTTTGAGAATATTGGTCCTCGACTTTTCATAGACAGAAAAACCGCATATAACTGAAATAGCACGCATCATATGACACTTTAGCAGCGTGTGCAAGCGACGTATTCGCTGTAACAATGAAGCGGCTTTATTAAAAACCCTGTCCATGATGAAACGTCTCATTGTTATTTTTTTTTTCAATTTCCAGACGGCTTGGCGGCCGTCCAAAAATGTTTCGCGGCCCAAATTTAGGCCGCGGACCATAGTGTGCGGAACGTCGATTTAAACTGTCAAATTCATAGTTTCCTTGTATTTTTTTCATCAATGGTACATCTACTGTATTCTTTATTTAAATTTGCTGTAAAAACTTTAGGGTGTAATTTTCTTGATGGAATTATTAGCAAATCATTTTTCAAGAAACTATAACCGTCCGGTCTTTCTTCAGAGCTGTGAAAGAAACTACCTACAAAATACAATGGAACATCAGTTAATTAGGCAAGGTATTAGATATGTAATCATTGCACAGTTTTACCCATCTTGCATGACAGAAAAAGGTCACATAGTTTAGACCGACTATTTCACAAAAGATGGGTTTTCCAGCCATTAATAAGGTAAAGTAAATATATGATGTCTCTTAGCCTTTAATATGTGAACCATGATTAATTCGGACCTAGGGTTCACCTCTCACAAATCCAACTATCGAAAGGTGTGGGTTGTAAGTTTAGAGCGTGAGCCTCCTAGCATATATGGAACAGACTATAGCGTGCAGCGTTATCCGAGGGCCTAAGGCCCGAGTCGGGGTGGGTATGGAAGGGGGTGTCCCCTCCTCCCAAAATGAGATTTTTTTTGGGACTTCTTGGTGGATGGAAATGGTTGGGATGGAAAAACTAGGCCTATTTTTCTTTTTTGGCCCGACTGCCCCACGAGCTTTGGCCAATAGGGGGGGGGGGGCCTTGACCGGACCGATGGTTGGCTTAAGCCCTCCTTCCCCCTGCTGGTACCGTCACTTTTGCCTAGGGGAGGGGAGAAAAAAAATCTGTCGAAGAGCCCTGGTCATTTCAGGGCATTTATAAGAGGTGCTCACATCAGTCCCAACCCCCGAAGGGACCACATACTGTATGGTCCTCAATCAAACACCCTAACCCAAAAGGGCTTTGTTGATACAGCATAATTGACAGTGACTGGCGAATTAAAGGGACCCCAAAATTGTTTACTTTGCGGCCATTTAGGTGGTATTGATCCGCCACCATCGGTGAAAGTCCATCCCAGGGCTCCTCTATTTAAAATCCCTGGATCTGTCACTGATATCATATGAATTATCTTGTCTTTAAAAACATTTACAATGTAATGACAAACATGATTTAAAAAAGCAAAAAAATGGCCCACTCTCAGAAACCCACAGGGCCCCCACCCCGTCGTTACGTCATGCAACGTATAATATACTTAGATTAGGTATAAATTTAATTTATACTTGTCCATATTTTACTGGAAATGATATACTATATAATAGTAGTGTAATACACTACACAGACTATTATGCCTCATGTTAAAGACAGGCTTATTGTAGATTATGGTCTTAACCTGATTAATAAATGCCTATTAAGGGGATAGCTTTGGGACCTAAAAAAGACGGTGTCCATTTATTAGGAGTGTCCTAATAGATGAATCCCGATTCAGGGAACTATTCAGTACTTACCTGAATGTTTCGATCACAATCAGCGATCTTATTCAATCGACTACTGATGTCAGCATCATCATCAGACTGATGACATCATAACCAGACTGAAGTAACACATCGAGTCGAAAAAGATCGCCGATTGTGTTCGAAACGTCCAGGTAAATACTGATGTTAATTTGGTTAGAACTAACCAGGTTCAAACTTTATTTCAGAATTCAGTTTTATGTGAAAATTCCCTTTATGTTCTGACGTAGCTGCAACTTTCTTTTGACTTCTGAGAATGAGTTCTTAAAAAAAAAAAAAAAAAAAAAAAAAAAAAAATCGAAAATGACAACATTTAATCCCAATACGGTACTTGTTTATCTTTCAACACATTACTTTGATAATGTAAAATATTGTGTAATACAAAGGAGAAGTACATCTCCCTGGAT
>NW_022758107.1:329970-353161 GCF_011630105.1 Anneissia japonica
TAAGAAAAGGGTAAAAAATAAAGGTCCCAAAATTGTTCCCTGTGGGACACCTGATCTCACAGGGAGCCAGTCTGATGTACTGCCATCAACTGAGACTCTTTGTTTTCGATACGTTTTTCTCTTCAGTCAAACAAATTAATGTATAAAACAGTAGTAAAAAATAGTCGAAAACACCAAAGTAACTTTCAAAATATTGTACTTCATTTAGTATTTTTCCACACGAACTTCAAATACATTCACAAGCAAATGAGAGTTAGGTATTGATGAGGAAAACATTCATCTTGATATACCTTAAAATCCTGGATTTATGATGATAAATGAGAAAAAAAAAATCATCCATTAAACTGTTAGTGACGTCCCAGGCACTGTCTGTGATGAGGTATTAGGACCCACATTATAATCAGGGGCGGATCCAGGATTTGAAAGAGGGTGGTTCAAAATGGAAAATTTATATGATTCCTAGGCCGGAAATGAGATTTCCCGACTTCTGAAGATTTTTTTTAAACCTTTAAGTTCTCAAAATTCAAGGCTTTTTTCCTCTTCAAAAGATCAGTAATTTTATCTCATTCTTCAGGCCTCTATATAGAGAAAAACAAATGAAAGACACAGTGGATTTCCAGCACGATTCGTGCACAGGTCATTCCATTCATATAAAAAGCTTTTTGATGAAGAAAGTGTACCTTTTAGCAAGGTTTGCCTAGTTCGAAACTAACTTCGGCTATATAAAATTGATTAGAATATTGAAAAAGTTATTCTTAGTTAATAATATTTGATAGGCCTATTTGAATAAAGCAATAAATAAGCCTGTGACACATTGTGTCTGTATTTAGCATAATTCAATCTTATAATATATACGGTACTATAACAGTACTAGAGTCCAGTTAAAATATGTAAATAATACTCGAAATGATATACTTATTACGATATATATTTATATAAATATTATGCGTAAATATGTATTCAGTATATTAAATTAAAATTAATGAAAAGACGGAAGAAACATAGGAAGGAAGAAAGAAGAAAAGGAAATAAATTTGGAGCGGCTGAAAATATTTACGAAAATAAACAATAATAATAATAATTTTGTCATTATTGCATCACGTTTTTGTGGAAATTTGTGTTCGATGTCGAATATGAAACACGTAGGCTGTCGGCAACTTGACCTCTGACGATTAGTGCCAACCAATTTTCACAAAATAATGACAAAATGATTATTATTGTTTATTTTCGGTAAATATTTTCAGCCGCTCCAAATTTCTTTCCTGTTCTTCTTTCTTTCTATGCTTCTTCCGTTTTTTTTTCGTTTAATTTAATTTAATAACTAAATTCATATTTACGCATAATATTTAGGCCTATATAAATATATAAATAAGTAGGCCTATATCATTTCGATACATACCCACCCCCTGAGCCGGGGGTGGGTATGGGGGTGCCCTCCTCCCAAAACGAGATTTTTTTTTTAAAATTCGGACTTCTATGGCCGGCGGAAATGGCACTGTCAGCCTTGAAAAATACAAGTTAATAATTAATATAAAATTGTTAGTTGTTTACTATATACAGTAGCCTACTACTCTCAAGTCAATAAACACACATTTCATTGTACCGGTACTTAGTAACACTATTTTAATGTATCCATAAAAGCATTAAGACGTTAAATTAAACTCGATTGTGTGTCTGATCAGACAGACCAGACGAAGCGATTGCTGAGACAGATTCATTGGCTTAATGGCGTAGGCAGAGGCCCTACAGATACTGGGATGGGAAAACTAGGCCTATTTTTTTTTTGGTCCGACTACCCGACAAGCTTTGACCGATGGGTGGGCTTGACCAGATCGATGGGGGACCTTAATCCCCTTCCCCACCCCACTGGCGCCACCCCCTCCCCTGGTTCAAAGCACGAACTCCTGTAGACCAAACCAAGTACTGTTACGATTTAATTTTAGCCAGTTACGTTCTAAAAACTACACCTATCATTTATCTTGGAGATTTTAATATTCATCTTAATAAACCTGATGATCGTGATAGTTAACAATTCTATGAACTATTAAAAATACATGGATTAGTTCAGCTTGTGGATAAACCCGCCACACATCAATCTGGAAATTTGTTGGATCAGTTATCACTCGCGAAGATTACGTTTTATCGATGGAAGTTCATCCTGCCTTAGCAGTCTACGACCATTACCCAATCTTTTTTAAACATTGTTTTCATCAGGAAGGGTCTGTACGAAACGTTAATTACACTCTTATAATGAAGTGTAAAATCTACACTGATAACATGTTAGATCTGTTACACTGTATTTAATTTACAACACTTTAAATGTTAATTAAACACTTATGAAGTGTAAAATCAACACTAATTAAGTTTTAGATCTGCAACACTTTAATTAAGTTACAAAACTTTAAGTGTTAATTACACTCTTATAAAGTGTCAAATGAACACCACAGTGTTAAAGATCCTACACTTTCATAAGTATTAAATATGTAACACTTTGTTGAGAGTGGAAACAACACTTACGGTGTTGTCCCTGTAGAGACACTTGCTAAGTGTTATATATAACACCTAAAGCGTTATTTTTAACACTTGAATTTTAAGAGTGTAAATCGCAGAAAAATTACCTATCGCAGTCTTAAGAGTTTTGAAATTGATAATTTTGCATCCGATCTGCTTTCATCTAAGAGTTGGAAAACAATATTATTTCAAGTAGGCCTAGATACTGCAACTAAATTAAAGATGTTCAATACAATGCTACAGTCTCACAAACTTTTGACAAATATGCACCGCTCACGATTAACGCTGATGTCTTCCGTGCTCGTGCTCTAACAAAGATCATGATCTGGCTAAATGTGTTGAAAATTGTTTATCTGATATTAAGAACTGGATGACTTGTAACTTCTTGCACTTAAATTCTCCGAAGACCGAGTTTTTAATGCTCATCAATTTCATAACAATTTAAGTTCAATTAATGAAATTAAGATTGGTGACGATTTAATTGAGATATCGTCACCTTGTGCTCGAAACCTTGGGGTTGTGATTGATTCAAAACTTTCTGTGACCAATCACATTTCCAATATTTGCAGGTCGTCCTACTCATCTTAGAAGTATAGCCGTATACGGAAATCGCTTTCTCAGTCTGATATGAAAAACTAGTTCATGCGTTTATTTCGTCTAGATTAGATAACTGTAATTCATTGCTTGCTGGACTTCCAGCATATAAACTTAAACCCACTTATTCGTGTCCAGAATGCGGCTGCAGGCTTGTAACAAGAACACGTAAATACGATCATATCACTGACGTATACATTGGACTTCATTGGTTACCTACTCCACAAAGGATTGAATTTAAATTGCTAATAATGGTTTATAAATCTCTACATGGTGTAGCACCACAATATTTATCTGAACTAATTGAATGGCACGCTCCAAAACGAAACCTTCGATCGGGATTTCAGTTTTTGGCAAAGGTGAAATCTGTTAAAGAACTGCGATCAGGTGGTAAAAATTTAAAGACCGTGCTTTTGAGAATATTGGTCCTCGACTTTTCATAGACAGAAAAACCGCTTATAACTCAAATGGCACGCATCATATGACACTTTAGCAGCGTGTGCAAGCGACGTATTCGCTGTAACAATGATGCGGCTTTATTAAAAACTCTGTCCATGATGACGGTCTCTTTGTTATTTTTTTTCAATTTCCAGACGGCTTCGCGGCCCTCCAAAAATGTTTCGCGGCCCAAATTTAGGCCGTGGACCATAGTTTGCGGAACGTCGATTTAAACTGTCAAATTCATAGTTTCCTTGTATTTTTTTCCATCAATGGTACATCTACTGTATTCTTTATTTAAATTTGCTGTAAAAACTTTAGGGTGTAATTTTCTTGATGGAATTATTAGCAAATCATTTTTCAAGAAACTATAACCGTCCGGACTTTCTTCAGAGCTGTGAACGAAACTACCTACTAAATACAATGGAACATCAGTTAATTAGGCAAGGTATAGATATGTAATCATTGCGCAGTTTTACCCATCTTGCATGACAGAAACAGGTCACATAGTTTAGACCGACTATTTCACAAAAGATGGGTTTTCCAGCCATTAATAAGGTAAAGTAAATATATGATGTCTCTTAGCCTTTAATATGTGAACCATGATTGATCCGGACCTAGGGTTCACCTCTCACAAATCCCCTATCGAAAGGTGTGGGTTGTAAGTTTAGAGCGTGAGCCTCCTAGCATAGAACAGACTATAGCGTGCAGCGTTATCCGAGGGCCTAAGGCCCGAGTCGGGGTGGGTATGGAAGGGGGTGTCCCCTCCTCCCAAAATGAGATTTTTTTGGGGACTTCTTGGTGGATGGAAATGGCTGGGATGGAAAAACTAGGCCTATTTTTCTTTCCCCCTGCTGGTACCGTCATTTTTGCCTAGGGGAGGGGAGAAAAAAATTCTGTGGAAGAGCCCTGGTCATTTCAGGGCATTTATAAGAGGTGCTCACATCAGTCCCAACCCCCGAAGGGGCCCCTGACCACATACTGTATGGTCCTCAATCAATCAGCCTAACCCAAAAGGCTTTGTTGATACAGCATAATGTGACAGTGACTGGCTAATTAAAGGGACCCCTAAATTGTTTACTTTGCGGCCATTTAGAGGCGCAGTAATCATAAATGTTTTTACGTCAGCACCGACCATGGTGGGGCTGAGGTGGTATTGATCCGCCACCATCAATGAAAGTCCCTCCTAGGGCTCCTCTATTTAAAATCCCTGGATCTGTCACTGATATCATATCAATTATCTTATATTACATTTACAATGTAATGACAAACATGATTTAAAAAAAGCAAAAAAATGGCCCACTCTCAGAAACCCACAGGGCCCCCACCCCGTCGTTATGTCATGCAACGTATAATATACTTAGATTAGTATAAATTTAATTTATACTTGTCCATATTTTACTGGAAATGATATACTATATAATAGTAGTGTAATACACTACACAGACTATTATGCCTCATGTTAAAAACAGGCTTACTGTAATGGTCTTAACCTGATTAATAATGCCTATTAAGGGATAGCTTTGGGACCTAAAAAAGACGGTGTCCCTTTATTAGGAGTGTCCTAATAGCTGAATCATGATTCAGGGAACCATTCAGTACTTACCTGAATGTTTCGATCACAATCAGCGATCTTATTCAATCGACTACTGATGTCAGCATCATCATCAGACTGATGACATCATAGCCAGACTGAAGTAACACATCGAGTCGAAAAAGATCGCCGATTGTGTTCGAAACGTCCAGGTAAATACTGATGTTAATTTGGTTCATAATATAGAACTAACCAGGTTCAAACTTTATTTCAGAATTCAGTTTTATGTGAAAATTCCCTTTATGTTCTGACATATAGCTGCAACTTTCTTTTGACTTCTGAGAATGAGTTCTGAAAAAAAAAAAAAAAAAAAAAAAAAATCGAAAATGACAAAATTTAAGCCTAATACTTGTTTATCTTTCAACACATTACTTTGATAATGTAAAATATTGTGTAATACAAAGGAGATGTACATCTCCCTGGATAATACCTAAATAAATACGTGTCATTTGATTGCTGGATTTCGTACCATGAAAAATCGGTTATTTACCCCATTTTTTCGTCATTATGAAAATTAAGTTCCACCATGCACCATTTGCACGGTGCCTCAAAAACAAAGACTTTTCCGGAAGATTTAAAATCCATGAAAAACTTCAGCGTTGTACAATGCATCGGCGATTTAATACGTAGAATCTGAGCACTCACTGCGCACGACGGTTGTCGCATGACACGACACAAACGCAATGGCGTGCGCGCGCAACAAATCGTTTTTAATGACGATGAGCTCATACTGCAACCGAAAATTAACGATCTATCTTTGATAGATGTACCTATTTACCACTGGTACTACTATAGAAGAAGGTACTAGCTGTTGTTGTAGTAAATTTGATAACAAACATACAAGAAGCTCACAGTTAGTTACAGACCTAGCCTACTGTACATCCCATAAATCGGTACGATTTTATAGGCCTGCCGTAGGTAAATAAAGAACAATACAGTTATACTGTACTCGAGCGTCACGACATTGCGAAGTGCCTGCTCTTGTTCGTATATCGAACTCGAGTCGAATCAATCCGAGACGGCCCGAGTGGAGTTTCATGCAAATGTTTCGTACGGGAAAAAAATCGCGTACAGGCCACCCTTCTGTTGCTAAAGTATATCCAGACGCACACGGCGCCCTTCTTTTTCCACTAATGGAGGAAAACTTTATCACTAGAGTGCGTCCGGCCATACGATTTTGCGCCATATTGTTGTTTTCTATACTGATCCATAGGCTTAATTGTGTTTTATTTGGATGATAGCAACGATTTCTACCTCCGCAAAGGAATTATGTATTCACAGTTGTCACTGTCTGGGTACAATTGTACTAATTGCACAATTGTGTACAATTTTTTAATTGAGAATTGACAATAAAATACGCGACGACTTGGTAACGAAAGTTTGGTTGAAGTTTTTTTTTAGATCCAGCCGTTAGGGGCGTCCCATTGTTTGTATTTCCACCATGCATTTCGGTGGAACACTTTTTTTTTGTGGAGAACTCTATCTTGTGTTTCTAGTATCTTTGATGATACCTTTAAAAATAGCTCAAATTTGCACTGATAATGCTAGGAATGTCTATTTTTTGCAGCAAAATCTGAGTTGGCTCTTAAATTTTTAGTAATTGGATTGATGTTGCGTTTTGTTTGATAACAGACGAAGAAATAAGCAATCTTTTGGACGGTTGCGATTCTGTATAGTACTGAAAAACAGACAAGTTCTGACGTAAATCGTTTGGAATTGTACCAGGCTTGGTTGGGACATCCTTATAAAGAACTGGATATCAAATAACAAGGGTCTATTTAGGTGTGTTATAAAACAGATACCGTACAGTAGAACCCCTATTTGGGACCAAAAAAGTGTTCCTTTATTAGGAGTGTCCCCTGAAACCCTATTCAGGGGACACAACAAAAAACGCGAAGTTGTCCCCTGGGGTTTTGGCATGTTTTCATGCAACGATGAAGTACAATCTGTATTTTATTTACATAAGAACAGTTAAGTAGGAACAGAACTAATTTATAGCAACAATTGGCAATGCAAATACTGTACAATTTATTTATATGAAATCAGCAAAAATGTAATTAAAACAACAATAGTTTTATATGTTGTAAAAAACGGTTTGGTGCAGCAGGAACGGTTTGGTTTCTCAACCTGGAGGTCGGTGTTTCAATCCCTCACTGTACATTTCGTTTTTGTCCTTCAAATAGGCACTTTATCTGAATTGCTTCTCTCCACCCAAGAGTACTCATGCGATGTTTACCAGCAGCAACACTTAAAAGCATGTGACCCATGACCAGGAATAAAGAAACTCTTTGTGTCTATATCTAGAAAGGTTGCTGTATAAATGATATATAATAATAATAATAAAATGTTCCAAATATTATTTCATGATGCAATATTAATGACCAAATATTCCTTTTGAATTAAATATTGAGCTTTCTATTGGATGAATATGGCATGAATAGAGTAATGATTTTTACACACTTTCCAAACTTAGAAAATTATTATTGTACAGCAGTACATTATTGCCTTTGTATTAATTAAAAGGCTATTTATGGTCACACTTAATGCAAATAAACTACTGTACATCTACAATTTGTTGTTTTTTTCATTACTGTATTTTGAAATAAAAAACCTCTTTCGACATTTTACTTCACTCAATCTCAATTTGTTCTTAATATTTTGTTCTTACTTTTAAGGCAAATTCAGCCTAAGTGTTTTTTTAATAAAATGTGTTCCTATAAAAGAAAAATGTGTATTCAACTTTGATATTTTTTTTTCATATCACTTTTCATGTGCATGGATTTTCAAGTCACATTTAAAATTGTCAATGAATTTCTTTCCACAATGTTCACATTCATGGACTCTCCTGTATTACATTAAACCTTACTTGCATTTTCAAATTGTCACGTTGTTTAAAATTTCTTCCCACAATATTCATATTAGGAGCCTTCCGGGTATGTATCCTTTAGTGTTTTCAAATTGTTTAAATTACTTTCCACGATATTCACATTCATGGAGTCTCTCCTGGATGTATCCTTATATGTGTTTTCAAATTGGTACAGTACAATGTTTAAATTTCCTCCCACCTTGTTCACATTCGGTCCTTCCTGCATATGTGTCCTCCAATGTTGTTTTAAATGGCCGTTCCTCTGGAATTTCCTCCCACAATGTTCACATTCTGTCCTTCCTGTATATGTGTCCTCCAATGTTGTTTTAAATGGCCGTTCCTGTGGAATTTCCTTCCACAATGTTCACATTCATACGGAGTCTCTCCTGTGTGTATCTTCAAATGTTGTTTTAAATTGCTCCTGCTTTTAAATTTTTTTTCACAATGTTCACATTCATAAGGTCTCTCTCCTGTATGTTTTGTTAGATGTGTTTTCAAATTAGTACTACTAGAAAATGTCTTTCCACAATGTACACATTCATATGGCCTCTCTCCTGTATGTACCCTCAAATGTCTTTTCAATTGGCTATCTAATTTGAACTTCTTTCCACAATGTTCACAATCATATGGTTTTTCTCCGGAACTCGTCTCCCCAGTATGTGTCCTTAAATGTCGGTTTAAGTTACCACTGCAATTGAATTTCTTTCCACAATTTTCACATTCATATGGATTCTCTCTTGTGTGTATCCTTAAATGTACTTTCAAAGAGCTATGGTATTTACATTTCCTCCCACAATGTTCACATTCAAATGGTGTTCTGGTATTTCCATGTCTTCTTAAATGTCTTTCCATAATTCTTCTGTATTTAAATTTCTTTTCACAAAGTTCACATTCATATTGTCTCTCTGCTGTATGTATCTTTAAATGTGTTTTCAAATTGGTACATTGTCTAAATTTCTTTCTACAATGTACACATTCATATGGTCTCTCTCCTGAATGTATCCTAAAATGCCTTTTCAAAGGGCTAGCTGATTTGAATTTCTTTCCACAATGTTCACATTCATATGGACTCTCTCCTGTATGTGTCCTCAAATGTAATTTTAAACTACCATTACATTTGAATTTATTTCCACAATGTTCACATTTATATGGATTCTCTCCTGTATGTATTCTTAAATGTATTTTCAAAGAGCTACTGTTTTTACATTTTCTACCACAATGTTTACATTCAAATGGTGTGTCTCCATGTATCCTTAAATGTCTTTCCATATTTATCCTGTATTTAAATTTCCTTTTACAATATTCGCATTCATATGGAGTCTCTCCTGAATGTACCGTTAAATGTGTTTTCAAATGGCCAACTAATTTGAATTTCTTTCCACAATGTTCACATTCATATGGTCTCTCTCCTGAATGTATCCTTATATGTCTTTTCAAACTGGTCCATTGTGTAAATTTCTTTCCACAATGTGCACATTCATATGGTCTCTCTCCAGTATGTACCCTTATATGTGTTTTCAAATGGCTGGCTGATTTGAATTTATTTCCACAATGTTCACATTCATATGGTCTCTCTCCCGTATGCATCTTTATATGTCTCTTCAAACTGCCACAATATTTAAATTTCCTCCAACAATGTTCACATTCATGTGGAGTCTCTTTTGTATGTGTCATTAAATGTTGTTTTAAATGGCTACTCCTGTAGAATTTTTTTCCACACTGTTCACATTCATATGTAGATTCTCCTGTATGTATCTTTTCATGTTCTTTCAAATCAGAACATTTTTTAAACTTCTTCCCACAATATTCACATTCATGTGGTCTCTCTCCTATATGTATCCTTAGATGTCTTTTCAAATCGGTATTGTCATTAAATTTTAATCCACACTGATCACATTCATATGACATTTCTTTCTTATGTATTTTAATTTTTTTTCCCAATTTGACTTCTTCTGTTTTAATTTCCAAATGTGTCCTCAATGAAACTAAATCAAAATTCTTTCCACAACATCCACATATATATTCTATGTCCATGTTGTTATTTTCCAAATGTTCCTTTAAACTGTCAAACTCATATTCTTGCATTCCTATACATCTGTTCACATGTCCCTTGTCATTCATTTCTTTTAGGGGAAAAAATGATTCAGAGTTTGGTTTTGTCGATGGAAAAATCAATAAATTAATAGAACATTCCTGAGGGCTGTAAGAAACACTGCACTGGCCTACAAACAATACAAAGAAGTGGTAGAAATTAGTAATAATAGTTGCTCTAAAAGTAGCAATAGCAGTAGTATGGCAATGGCGGCGACAGCAGCAGAAAAGGTGCCAACGATGACGTAATTTACAATGTACTAAAATTTGTTGACATAATTCTATCAGTATAGTAAACTCATTTTTAATATTGTCATATCAGAAGCAACTGAGGGTATTGGGTTTAAGGAAATGAGGGGAAAAAGGAAACCATCATTTGACAAACAAGTTTGTGAGGCTTAAGATTTTTAAAATGCTGCTAGATTTCAAAGGAAATGTGTAAGGGTAAATGACCATGATGAGGATAGAAGAAATTGCCTTGGCTTTCATATCAGCAAAAGTATGTATGCAAAATAATTGATTACAGTAAAGCAAATAATAGCAATTATAGAAATTAATGTTAAGAAATCTGCTGATACTGCAAACAAGGGAGCCTGTCGCATAGTCTATTATTTTTCGAGGGGTGTTCTCACGTGTGAGAAAGAATAGGCAATTTGTCGGTTTATTCAGGTTAGTATTCACAAAGTAGACTGTTGATTGTACAAGGGTTCCAAAATCAAGTGATATTGTGTCTGACAAAAACCCAAACTGTTATACAATACTGGGCATCATTAGATAAAATATGAATTTGTATGACAGCAGCTCATTGAATGAAAAGAATGAAGAAAATTATTGTACTGGTACGTATGATATACAATTTAATACTGATAATGTAAAAGGCAGTACCACAATAAAAAGGCCCCAGGGACAGTCTGTAATTGATTTTTTAAGTTTAATCAGTTCAAAAAAATACCAAATAAATGGATATGAGTATAATAGTCTCCATTTTTAAGAATGTGTATCGAAAACAACTAAACAACAAATTTCTCTCACTTCATGCCTATAAAAATGTTTAGATGTTAGAATTACTGTATTGCTCGGAATATTTCTCACTACTGTACTGTGTATTGAGAGTGGAGATGTCCTATCGGAAGTTCAAGGAGGCTTTAGACCAGGATACACATTTGAGTATTTCCACATGTTATTGTAAAGAAGGCAAAACGACTCACTTATACTTCCTGGAATTCTGTAAAGCATTTGACAAGCTTGGAGAGATGGTCTCCTTAATGCAACATGGGATTCATGCATTAGGGGTCGTATCTGGAAAATTATTGTTGTGTTCTTAATATGAAAATGTTCAAGCTCATGTGAAATTTGGTAACACTTGTACAGAGTCCCAGACCCATTTAATATCAAACATGGAGCAAAACAGGTTTGTTTACTGTTACCTGTTTTATTCTGTATGCATATAAATGAGCTTGCCAAACTTCCCTCATCCCATAATTTTAGAGTTAATGTCATTTGGCCAGGTTGGGGGGTATATTGTGGGCTGATGATGTTGTCCTCATAGCAGAAAATGAACATGAAATGGCTAAAATACTAGACCTGTCAAGTCAATTTGCCAAAAATTGGAAACTACAGTTCATGTACAATAAATCAAATGTCATCTTAATTGACAAATGTATTGATAAAAATAAATTTTGGTATAACAGAAGTAGACACATAATAAATATCTGGGTGTATTTATTTCACAGACCATTGTCATATTGAAAATGTACTTAAAGGGAATCGTTTTATTGCATATACAAAATCTATTATTGACAACTTTTTTGAATAAGCCGTCCATTATGGCGATGTTCTTCGGAAAATAATTCAGTAGCTTTTCCGTCAATTAATTATGTGAGCTCTGTGTGGTGTAGTGGTGGTAAATGTGATAATTGACAAGTTTGAAATATTACAACTTCAAATGACGACACAATGCATTCTTAAAGTTGCCAGTAAACCCCCTAACCACACTATTTGTTTACTTCTAAAGTAAAACCAGACTTTCTACAAGCCTTGCTTCCTTGGTTTCCAGTATGGTGGCCTTGGCTATATCAGATCCAAAATAACTTTCAGAATTACTATGTGTATTAAAAATGCATAGTAGCCATTTATATTTGAATTCTCTGCACTTTTGATTTGTTATGAAGAGAACACAAAACTGAAATTTGCCCTTCAATAATTCTGGTTATAATGATATTTGAGATCTATTTCTAAATTCTGACAATGATAGTCTAAATTGAATTTAACACTTGATGAAGTTCATTATTATGGAAAGCTTGTGGTAAAAAAGCTTGGAAAAAAAAGCTGATATGGTAAAAATTCAAGATAAATACTGAATTATCTTGTATATGATTTTTATTGTATTTACATGTTTATTTTGGGAAAGGCATTGTACAATTTTTCTACAATCTTAGGCCAAGTAATAAAAAAAAAGGAGTTTATAGTCTAATATTTTGAAAAAGGGAGAAATACTTTTTTTTTACTCTGAGATGGCAAATCCAAGATGGTCGATAGGGAACAGCTCCTAATTTCTCACTATTACCAGGTAGACACATTGAAAAGCAAATAAAAGAAGCACTAGACATAATTGTTTGGTTTAAAGTCATTGGCATTATGTTGATGAATAATAATAATAATAATAATAATAATTAGGGATTTATACCATGAGTTTTGCCAAGGGATACAAGGTACTGGCAATGATGTTATAATATTACCCCTGTTCATTAGATCCATAATTAGCAAGCCAGCACCAAGCGCGGGAGATGGAGTTCCGTCAAAATTAGAATCGGAGGGTTCGCTAAACAAGGTATAAAAAAGTCTCGCCTTATTTAAAGCACTAAAAATGTATATTTATTTATACTGTAAAAGGGCCTGAGGCCTATCACACTGAATAAAGTCCCCATTTAGGGCAGAGAAGAAGAAGTATGTGGGTTTTGATAAGAAGTTCCGCATAGTCCCAAGCCGAACAGCCCCCCCCCCCATTGAAATTCCTAAATATGGGCCTGAATACTGAGAATATTTGCATTAAAAACACTTAACAGTACAGCCTTAAATATCATTGAAACAGTGTTAATAATGCCCAGGGCCACCGGCAGGGCTGCATCTGGGGCCCTCCTCCAGCCAAGTTTGGTCCGTTATCCTGGAAAAAGAACCCCCATTCACAACCCATCGTAAGGGCCTGTAAGATAAACATGAGTGGCCTTTGAGGAGGCACTAGAATAGAACGATGATAGAACTAACCAGGTTCTTCCTTAATTTTCTGAGTTGTATGCAAATTCTCTTCATGTCCCAACATAGCTGCAACTTCTTTTGACCTTTGAGTCTGAAAACAAAGAATTACTGTATACTTAAAAAGTAACAAAAAGGAATAATATATAGTTAATCTCATTAGCGGATCCAGGGGGTGGCAAAAGATGAATGTCCGCGAAAGGAGTGCTTGCTATTTGGTATTTATTGTTTTATTGAGTTGAGGTAGGCCGCCAAGATCAGAATATACCTTTGCAATGTTTATGTTGGCCTTGGCTGAAGTGGCGGTGCACTACTTGGTAGGCAAGAAAAATTCCCAAGATAGGCCAATTGCGTGTAAACTCAGAAAACTGGTAACTATCTTTCTTTTTTTTGTGCCGAAAATACAAAAGCACATGGATGAAACTCACATATTACATAATGTGCGCTGCCAGCGTTTCTGCCAGGGCCAATGTTTCAAGGAATCTTTAGTATGGTCAGCAGTCTCCTCCATTGGGCAATGTTTACCTCTGGCTTACAAATTGTGGAAAAGGTCACGTGGGATTACTTTTATATACTTGTCCTTATTATTAGGAACTTTTTTACTTGTGGATAAGACGTTACTTTATACCTGTGCCTATTATTATAGGAACTTTTTTTAGGAGGGAATTGTCTGAGGAGGCCAAGTAGTAGTAGCCTAGTGTATACTAGATAGGTATAGGTATGTAGTTTCTACATACCATAGTCTATAGACTAGGCCTTCTAGGCCTAAGCGGTCCTACTACTACTACTAACTACTCTACTTAGACTAGCTACCTAGGCCTGGCCTATTGCCAGCTAGGCCTAGGCCCCTAGCTAGGACCAGGCAATCTTTGTTGTGATAGTAGTTAGTATAAATATTTAGTGTAATAATACCAGGCCTTATCACATAATTCTGACAGTTTTACTTACGCAATCTCAACCCGTTTTGTTTGATCGTAAAAAGACAGGTTGTTCGAACCGAATCACGATAGCTTCCTCTTTGTTTATCCACGTGGTTTTCCGGTCTGTGGCGAGTTTGTTTGTTTTTTTTTTCTACAGGTAAGTTGAGCCCTTTTCAAGTTCTAAGCCAATCAGAACGGCCAGACATTACGTCATGATTTGTGTCTTCTGTCATCCTAGCTCCGCCTGCTGCGAGGTCATCCATTCCGAAAGTCGTATCTTCTTAACTTACGGCGATACATTCTAAACAACAAACACGCGGGCGAGGAGGTGGTTGCTGTATGAGAGTATTGTGAGGCCTAGGCGTAGTGTTGTTCGATATTGTTCAACCAGATTCAACCAAAGGGTGCGTCTTATGGGCCCCTTGCTCATGTGCTACTACTAGTACTACTACTAGCTAGGCCTACTTTTTTATGTAGCCTGGCTGGGCTAGGCTACGGCAACCAATCTATAAATAAAATCGGTAACAGCAGGGAGTTGTCACTATAACAACTCCCTGGTAACAGTTATTATAGGGACCAGCAGGGAGGGCCAGATGATGGGGGAGTGGTCCGTCCAGCCTTTTTATTTTTTCTATCTTCATGCCTAGGCCCTAATTTAGCATAGGCCTCGTAGGCCTAGCCATAGAGAGAGAGAGCTAATAATAGTAATTAGGTCTAGGCCTGGTGAGGCCGGTTTCTTCAGTACAGTGCTGGCAGGATCGTGCGCTTTCCCCAAGAAAGCTCACCTTTCTCCCCCTCCCCCTCCCAAATAAAAATGTCAAATCAAAAAATCATGCTCAAGTAAATAAATCACCCTATTTTGCAACTTAGTTATCCTCACTTACCATAAATATTCCACTCCATCTTCTCCCCCACTCACCATCAGCCCTTCCCCCAATTAGGACTATGCCACAGAATTTCTTCTCGAATTATTTACAAAAATAAAATGCATGTTTTGTATACAGATAGATAGTATCAGACGGATCCAGAGTCTATCTATACTACCTCAGCCCTGCCATGTTTGGGCTGTGGTTTTTTTTGTTGAAAACATTAGGGGGACTGCTTCCCCCTTCCTACCCCTTGAATCCACTACTGAGTATTCTTAACTTTTTGAAACCATTTTAATGTATTTTTGTGTATATATGTTATTGATTGCAGGCTCTTCCAAGGAAGATTAATAATTGAATTGAATTGTAATGTTGTGTCCGCAGTCCGATCATGGATTTATTAATATAGATTCCTCCGTTTTGATTGCTAGGGAAATAAATGCCCTTCTCCAATTCGAACCTTACCGACTCAAAACCTTCACATACCTTTTCTAGGCATAACCTCTAGGCTTCAACCAGGGCTTGTCCCCAAGACTCTGGCAGTTGTCAGCAATAAGACTCCCCCTTGCTGATCAACGTAGCCCCCTTCCCTCACCAATGGTGGCACAAATCCTTGCACCGCCACTGATCACTGACTCAAAGCAGGGGATACATCATTTATTCATTAATCTTTCTTCTTTCACCTAAATGTATGTGTATTGACAAGTAGGAAGTACCTTTTCAAGATGAGTCAGTCCGGCAGATTATACCGTCAGATGTTTGCATTTGGCAGTAGAGACCTTACGCATTGGTTTCCATCACATATGGCCAAAGGTATGTAGACTTGTACATAATCGTCTAAACCTGCCACGTGTATACTTCAGGGGTCCGAAGTTGGAATTGGAATTTCCGGGAGATCTGCTCTCAAGCTCTCTTTGCCATCTAATTTTGTTTTGCTATACTCATTGTGATACCAATCGACACTGGCTTCTATCAGACAAATGATAGTAAAGGGGTAACACAGTAGTAAACACATGCAGATTTAATGAATTTGCAGGAGATGTGTGTTTTTTTGGAGATCCTTGTCCGGCTGTGGGAGGCCATCCCTTTTTCCGGGGGCTTCCTACAACATGCTGGAGACATTAGGACCCCCTGATACTTAAAAAATCACACTGCTTTCTATTCATGTAATAAAAGAACAGTATTATCATATCATTCTATCTATCCTTAATTTGAAAGGGGTATATATTGGTCTAAGAAGGAGGTGATTACATTTTGGGTCAACAGCAATGTTCACAGAAAGTTGAAAAATTCATGTGAATTACCTGGTCTGGCATAGGTGGTTCATCACCTATGCCGGACCAGATTATTCATGTGATCTGTTGTTATATTAATAATGCCATTATCCTTTCATTTTTCTACCTTTTACAGGAATGAAAAAGATGATGGCAATGTTGAAGAAAGTTGATTTAGTAATTGAAGTACATGATGCAAGAATATCCTTCCACAGTATCATGATTGTCATCAACAATACATTATTAATAATAATAATAATAATAATAATAATAATAATAATAATAATAATAATAATAACAGTAATAATTTCTCTTAATCGGACTTAAGGGGAATATCTTTTTTGTTATTTTCCTCTCAACATCATGTTTTTTCCCCTTTAAGTCATTTTTTAATTGTTCTCTGTAACATACTAGTAATAATAATAATAATATTTGTCATAAAGCACAAGCAATATCCATTTAAAATGTTCAGAGGTGCTATACAATATATAAAAAATATAAATTGACAAAAAAAAAAAAATCAGTATACATAATCTCCATTAAATATAAAATCGGGACATTAAAATGCATCCAATTAACTACATCAAAAACTTACAGTGCATAAACCATAACATACTATGGTTTAAGATAGATAATAATAGATGCTACTGTGCATCTACAATATGGATAATGAAAAACAGTAGGATACTACAGTAGCAGTAATCTCTTTAAAAAAAAAAAAAAAAAAAAGATAAAATGATTAGTAAATAAACATTTCTGATCCATTTGTTTGTTGTATGTTTATAAAATTAAAAGGTGATTTTACATTCTAACCAGCAATCTATGGTTAGTACTGGTTAGCCCAGTATTTGAATTTGAACTGATTCTACATTGGCTCTGTACATTCCACTTCTTCTATTTTTGTACCCCCTCCCCAGTGACAGTCCTTGTTATAGTTTTGCAGCCGTCTGTGGTGTTGAGTAATCATAAATAAGACAATATAAAAACAATATATTATCAAAGCAATATAACTCAACGGAACAGACATACTCTTTGCTCGTGGTTACTCACGTTGACACACACTCTCCTGCCCTCAACGTCAGAATCATCACACAGGATGACAGTGTGGAACACTACATCATCATATAAAGTCATCAGATTCTTATGAGGGCTTCTTAGATATAAGCACACCATACACAAAAGTCAGGAATTCGTTCTGCATATCATGTATGATGTGGCATGCCCATGATAAGATAAGATAAGATACACTTTATTGCTCCAAGTCGGAAATTCAGTTCTCGAATTAAAATACAGTAAAACAATTAAAAGAATGATCAAATATAATGAACTATAAAAATTACAATGTAAAAAAGATATCAAACAACAACCATTAAAACATTATAAGTCACCGAAGCATTATTATTATTATCAATATTATTATTATTACAATCAAATTTTATATGACAATTAAATGTGATGATACAGCATGTCCATATTTGGGTGTAAAATGACATTGTTATGACTATATATGGACACATCACACATATTGGCACATACAATTTGATAGTGGAGACAGAGTACTAGAACTTACTTGGAACATTTCCTATTAAAAATAAACATCCCATTAGCAGGAAGGAATCCAATGCTAAAAGAATTGTTGGGCGTTCGGCCAAGTTTACTCATTCTGAATAAGATGGATCTTGCCGATTTAAGGATAACTAGAGTAAGTACCATCTCATACTAAATGCGGAATTGACTCCATTGTCGGTCATAATGGTCAGTTTTATAGGCGGATTCAAAGGCTCCTCTAAGTATTTTGAAAATTTAAAAAAAAAAAAATGGAGAAAAAAGGAAACTTTTCCCAAATTTTAATGTCAGTGTGTAATTTCAAGCCATCTAAAGTTTCTATAGCCATACAGTTACATACATCAGTCTCTAAGATGGTAGTACTGAGGTGGTCTATACCTTCCACCTGTGAAATGCCATTTAAAAAAAAATATGTTTTGGTTTAATTGAAACATCATGAGAAATAAGAATACAGTATAACAAGAGACAAAGTTTGTACAAGCTACCAGAAAGCCTAATTAACATGTACATTTTAATCAACTGATGAACTAATCAGGAAAGTTGCTGATTGGTGATTAGTTTCCTATGTTTCTTACTTTAGATTATATGTTTATTTTCTTTTACAGATGGTTGTAAAAAAACTGAAAGAGGAAGATGGCGTTGATCAAGTAATGTATACTGAATGCTTAACTCAACACAGTCGCTCAGCTAAAAAGGTGAAAATTTTCTGTATTCGAATTGCTCCGGTTCAACTTATTTCTGCCAAAATCTAAATACACTGTAGATGAATATATAAGCTTTATTTTAGTGTTGAATTTTGAAATGGCAAAATTTTCTAAGTCTATTTTATTGCTCTAAACTAACCTTTATATATATCTATACATAATGCTATTTTGTTATTTTCCCTATATTCAACGTTAAAACAAAACTGTTTAACGATTTGGTGATGGCCTCTGCCTGAGTATTCCCCAAAACTTTAGAGGCCAATTTCTCAAATACTGTTCTTTAAGCAGCTGTGGGTTCAACTTCTCAACAGAACATCAGATTTAAATGATTCTTTCACCATTTTATAACTTCCATTTTACTGTTTTACCCAGTAATAATAACTATAAAAAAAATTATTTGCGAGGAGTGACTAGTTTGGCTTGTCTTTACCACAAATACTGATTGTACAGGATTGTTCTGGAGGGAGACCTTACCATGTGCTTTGATAACACCTGTTATAACATTTTTTTTATTTTTAAAGATTATTCCAAAAATTGTAGAAATTATTGAATCCTGTGATAGGTACAATAGAACAGATGAAGTGGAATATTCCATTTTATGCACAGGGATACCTAATGTTGGTAAATCATCTTTGATCAATGCGATGAGGAGACTACATATTAAAAAAGGTATGTTGGGTATTTAATGGTGATTGAAAGATAACCTTATACATATACATATTTTATTAAAGGTGTATAGTTGAAAATATCTGGTTCAGAGGTTGGAATTTGAAGATATTCATTCAGTTTTGTTTCGTTCTTTTTTTTTCTATTGTTCTTTAAGCCGGTGGGGCTTATTCACTACAGAGTACTGTTCTCCAATAGGGCCCAGCATAACATACAGATACAAAGTTATAAATCACATGCTAAACAGTTTGGAATAAAATATTACTGGGCTTGCGATATGAGGTGAGCAATTGCACCCAACTAAACTCCTCTTCAGGGGTGTGAAAAATATCACTCACCTTAAATCTATAAAAACCCCCAAATACTGTGGCAATACTTTCTGCTGGGGTGTATTTTGTATTGCTTAACTCTAACACAACTTTGATGATTTCAGTAGTAATTATGTGTGTAAAGCTATTCAACAGACTAACTTAAATTTCCCCTTCCCCCCAAATAATCACTCACCAAAACAAAATTAGGTGGTTTTTTTTAGCTTACCGGCCTTTTTCAAATAACAAGCCATGATATTAAATTATAATGATGATAGTAATAATAATAATGCAGTAATAATAAAAGTTAAAATAGTATTAATTGTGTAAGTAAAAGAAAATATAAATATAATTAATATGTCTCTTAACTCTCTCCTCACTGGAGTGTATGAGTAGAGCAGTAGGATTTAAAATGTACAATAGGGAATGTTACAGGGGTGGCGCCAGGATTTGCCCGATGGTGGGGCAGAGGTCCCCGACGCCCCCGACGAGGGGTCAGATTTCCCTGACGAAAGCAATGTGGGCGTGGTCGAGCTTTGATTAAAAGGTTTCGAAAGTGGTCCAGGGGGGCCAAAAATTTTAACAATTTAGGGGTATTAAAGGCTTATTTAATCGATTTTAGAGTCTACTAATATGTAGAAAATACATATAATTTTTTTTCTCCCCGACGAATTGTGCTTTTTCTCCCCGACAGGGGGAGGGGAGAGGCCAGCACTCCCCGATAGGGGGTCTGTGGCCCTCGGCCCCCACTGGTGCCACCCCTGGAATGTTATGTCATATTTATATTATCATTAGTAATGATGTTGTTTAATTGTTAGTAATATTAATAATATTAAGTATTAATGTCAGTATTGAAAATTTTTACCAGTATTATTTACCTTACAGGAAAAGGAACAAGTATAGGACAGATGCCAGGAGTCACCAAATCTGTCTTACACAAAATAAGAGTAAGTTTCCTAATTGCCTATTCAGTACTTTAATTCATTTCAAAGATAGAAAGAGATAAAGTGTAACAATAATATAGTAGCACAAAGTTGGTCTCACCCATATTTATAGACAATTAATTTTTTGTTGTAATTGAAGGCCACCCCAAGTGGTGGCAGTTCCAGATTAACAAAGGGGCTTTTGGGGCACCTGCCATGCCCACAGGCCTCAATGGGAAAAAGCCAAAAAGTTACTTGGAAAATCCCTAAGAGTAAATACTTGTAGTCAGTAGAGATAACTGAATTGTAATTCGGATTCCCAAAGATTTGGACATGCCACAGTTGAACATATCATTTTAATGCTGTATTGTGTTTGGTGAGGATCATTTATCTATTCACAAATACTGTATTTATTCATATAAACACCCCGCTTTGAATAAATTCCCCCCTTGAATAAACACCCCCTCTAGAGCCTCTTTGGAATAAACACCGAACTCAAATCCTCAAATAAATCCACACCACCCCAACCCCAATTGATTGTAAATATCATTCTTGATACATTCTATAAATGTTCTACTCTAGTAGAATCAAGTTTTTTCTAAACCTGGTTCAGATCAGTAAGTCTTTATGATCATGCAATAACACATTTTGACGGTAATTATGTGTTGCAGTTTCACATTTACAGTGAAATTAAGGGGCGTTTATTTGAGTACAAACATATCCATTTTACACCAAAAAATATATACCTCCCTTAAAACCCTTCCTCAACAATAAACGCCCTGTTTATTTGAATAAATATGGTAAATGAGTAAATGGATATCACACAGTACAGTAAAATATAATTAAATGTGTTAAGAAAGCTCATTAACCAGATCAGTGGTGAATTCAATTGAGGGGCTGAGGTGCTCTAGACCCTCTACTTTGAATTCCTGGATCTACCACTCTGGAGTTCGGGGGCCCAGGTTCAACGAGCCTGCTGAACCTGTGGCAGTTACGCCACTGCTGCCAGTGCAGATCTCCCAGAACTTGGGACTCCTGCCGTTGCCGACCCCCATCTCACAAGGCTTGTATCTAAAAATGTTAAAGTATTTCTAACATCCTTCCACAGGTCAATGAAAGACCAACAGTTTGGCTGTATGACTCCCCAGGTGTCCTCACTCCCAAGATTCAACATCCAGAAGTTGGAATGAAACTTGCTGTATGTGGTAAGTATTGTTAAGCCTGGTTAATTAAATTGCTACACGCTATTGCTAACTCATTTATCGGCGCTGATTGGTCATTTGAATCAGGGAGCGTTGCAAGGATTGCAGTGAAAACGCTGTAGCCACTGTGTAGCAATTTTATGGAAACCAGGCTTTATTGAGTCAAGTGGTTGAGTGATTAAGACAGGCTCACCACAACCTACAGGCTCCATATTGGCTCTGGTTCAAGACTTCTTACCATTCAGTTGGTTGGTCAAGATGTCCGACTGAGGTGCCCTAAATATTTATGGGTGTAAACTATAGCGCGAAGCGTTATCTTGGGGTTTGAAGGCCTGAGCCGGGGATGGGGGTGTCCCCTCCTCCCAAAACAAGATTTAAAACAAAAAAATTGGGACTTCTAGATGTTCTGCTGGCCTGATCAGACTCAGACGAAGCGATTGCTGAGACAGATTTGGCTTGGCTTAGGCTTAGTACAGTACTGGGATGGAAAAACTAGGCCTATTTTTTTTTTTTTTTTGGTCCAGGTGCCCGATGAGCTTTGGCCAATGGTGGGGTGGGCTTGACCAGACTAATGGGTCTGGCTCTGCGCCACCCCTGAGCCTTAGGGGAGTAGCCAGATGTAAGAATGGATAATATACACCTGTCTAAAGCTCGGGCTGATGTTTGTTTTATTTTTTTTTTCATTTAGGAACGATACCAGACCATCGGGTTGGGGTGGATATAATCTGTGATTACTTACTGTACACACTCAACAAACAAGAACTCTACAGGTATAAAGATATTTCAGCTTACTTTTCCTCATGTTTATGGTTTCCTCAGCATTAAAAATTAACAGAGTAATTAAAAAAAAAAAAAAAAACCTAATATGCCACAGTAGTTGATCTTCTCAATCTTAGGATCAGGTTTCAAGCCTAGCTGTGCATTTCGCTTGTGTCCTTAGGTAAAGCAATTTACAGTTGTCTCTCTCCACCCAGGAGAAGCATTCCACAGTAAAAGTTTCTTTAACAGTAAAATATGTATGAACAACGGTATGAAACCAAACACTCTTTATGTGATGCCTCTTTGGAGACTTTTTCAATTACCGATCCAGAGGAAGTGGGGACTTGGTTTGTTCAAGGGACAATACATTAAGCACTTAGATGCCAGGAAGAGCTTTTTCAAACCAGTGCCCCTCGATAAAAGCCCCTGAAATGCGCCAATATGGAATTAATCAAATCAAATGGCCAGGGGTAGAGGAACCTAGAAGCCTTGTTGCATGAAGAGCGTAATACAACTAACATATTATTACAACTGTATTCATACTACAAATACTATTTTTACATTTGTTCATTCCAGTTATGTTGAATACTTTGAGCTGAACAGCCCTACAGATGATGTTATGGAGGTTCTGTATCATATTGCTGATAAATATAAGAA
>NW_022758107.1:353676-358986 GCF_011630105.1 Anneissia japonica
ACGAGCCTGCTGAACCTGTGGCAGTTACGCCACTGCTGCCAGTGCAGATCTCCCAGAACTTGGGACTCCTGCCGTTGCCGACCCCCATCTCACAAGGCTTGTATCTAAAAATGTTAAAGTATTTCTAACATCCTTCCACAGGTCAATGAAAGACCAACAGTTTGGCTGTATGACTCGCCAGGTGTCCTCACTCCCAAGATTCAACATCCAGAAGTTGGAATGAAACTTGCTGTATGTGGTAAGTATTGTTAAGCCTGGTTAATTAAATTGCTACACGCTATTGCTGACTCATTTATCGACGCTGATTGGTCATTTGAATCAGGGAGCGTTGCAAGAATTGCAGTGAAAACGCTGTAGCCACTGTGTAGCAATTTTATGGAAACCAGGCTTTATTGAGTCAAGTGGTTGAGTGATTAAGACAGGCTCACCACAACCTACAGGCTCCATATTGGCTCTGGTTTAAGACTTCTTACCGTTCAATATTTATGGGTGTAACTATAGCGCGGAGCGTTTTCTGAGGGCTGAAGGCCCAAGCCGGGGGTGGGTATGGTAGGGGTGTCCCTTCCTCCCAAAACAAGATTTAAAACAAAAAAATTGGGACTTCTAGATGTTCTGCTGGCCTGATCAGACGAAGCGATTGCTGAGACAGATTTGGCTTGGCTTAGGCAGTACAGTACTGGGATGGGAAAACTAGGCCTATTTTTTTTTTGTTTTGGTCCAAGTGCCTGATGAGCTTTGGCTAATGGTGGGGTGGGCTTGACCAGACTAATGGGTCTGGCTCTGCGCCGCCCCTGAGCCTTAGGGGAGTAGCCAGATGTAAGAATGGATAACATACACCTGTCTAAAGCTCGTGCTGATGTTTGTTTTATTTTTTTTTTCATTTAGGAACGATACCAGACCATCGGGTTGGGGTGGATATAATCTGTGATTACTTACTGTACACACTCAACAAACAAGAACTCTACAGGTATAAAGATATTTCAGCTTACTTTTCCTCATGTTTATGGTTTCCTCAGCATTAAAAATTAACAGAGTAATTAAAAAAAAAAAAAAAACCTAATATGCCACAGTAGTTGATCTTCTCAATCTTAGGATCAGGTTTCAAGCCTAGCTGTGCATTTCGCTTGTGTCCTTAGGTAAAGCAATTTACAGTTGTCTCTCTCCACCCAGGAGAAGCATTCCACAGTAAAAGTTTCTTTAACAGTAAAATATGTATGAACAACGGTATGAAACCAAACACTCTTTATGTGATGCCTCTTTGGAGACTTTTTCAATTACCGATCCAGAGGAAGTGGGGACTTGGTTTGTTCAAGGGACAATACACTAAGCACTTCGATGCCAGGAAGAGCTTTTTCAAACCAGTGCCCCTCGATAAAAGCCCCTGAAATGCGCCAATATGGAATTAATCAAGTCAAATGGCCAGGGGTAGAGGAACCTAGAAGCCTTGTTGCATGAAGAGCGTAATACAAGTAACATAATATTACAACTGTATTCATACTACAAATACTATTTTTGCATTTGTTCATTCCAGTTATGTTGAATACTTTGAGCTGAACAGCCCTACAGATGATGTTATGGAGGTTCTGTATCATATTGCTGATAAATATAAGAAGACATCTTTATTAAAAACGTTTGATGGTGGGACACTGATATTATTACCAAACCTAAACTAATAAAATTAAAGATATCTTCACTCAATTTAATGTTAGACAACATACTGGTCACTTACTACCATTAGCTCAAACTCAAGGAATGGTTAAATAAAATAATAATTACTACTACCGTATGTGTTTCGTCAAAGCAAAAAACTGCTTGTTTTTAGTTGACTACAGATGATGTTATGGAGGTTCTGTATCATATTGCTGATAAATATAAGAAGACATCTTTATTAAAAACGTTTGATGGTGGGACACTGATATTATTACCAAACCTAAACTAATAAAATTAAACATATCTTCACTCAATTTAATATTACACAACATACTGGTCACTTACTACCATTCAAACTCAAGGTATGGTTAAATAAAATAATAATTACTACTACCGTATGTGTTTTCGTCAAAGCAAAAAACTGCTTGTTTTCAGTTGGATGGCTGAAATCCAAGTCCAAAAAAGCACATACACATGTTAAAGAATGCTGTACACTCTTTAGGAAAGGCATTGTGTCCAGTGTAATACCTACTTGCCACCTGAAGGAAATTAATCGACTTTTGTGGGTTATCCATAGTGTTCACACCGAGTAAATTGAATCCAATTGGAGTAGTTTTTGGTGTCTTTGTTGTACTACTTGGCTGTTTAGTTGTGTTGTTTTTTTAAAACCATAATTATAGAGGATGATCCTTCCAAGGTATCCTAGAATGTGTTGGCTGATATTCAGGCAGTTCCTCTTAAAAATAAATGAAATGATTTAATCTTTTTGTGAGGCTCACAAAGTGGAGTTGTTTTTAGTTCCGATAAAATGTCCTGCTGTCAAAGGAATTAAGCCAAGGACCCTGGGAAAGAAGCAAGCACCTAAACCACTATTATTAAACTCCCAGTTAATAATGTAAATTAGGTATATGCAGTATTTGATGATGATTGATTGCTAATTTTGTTTTTCACGCTTTGTATACTTTTTTTATTTTCAGGATCTGTGGTAAGGAGGCCAAATACATTTGCAGCTGCAGATATTATGTTGCATGCATTTCGTAAAGGGAAGCTAGGCAGAGTAACCATGGACGCAACGTAGTTTGATCTGACATTGAAGCCTCCATAGTAGTTAAATGCATTTAGAGCAGCAAATACAGTATGTTACAGACCTTAGTGGAAAGCCTGGCAGTGACCTATGACATAACCTGGGTCAACTGATACATCATAGCTTGCACTGTTGGATCTTTCTCAAGTTCAGATTTCTCAAGTTCTACAGAAATTTAGCCTTGTTACGTATGGAATTGGAGAAAATATTATGGAATATCATTAGGCCTACATCCAATGTCCAGGATGTCTTGACATTCCACAGCTGTTATTACACTATAGGCGAGATTTTTTTTATACCTTGTTTAGTTGACCAATCAGTACACATGCTGCCTCCGTTAGGAAATTTATTTTAAATTTCTTTCTGTAAATTGACGTACATGCCGGATATGTATTAAATATTCATAAACTTTGATGTAGTCAAACTGTTGTTTGTTCAATCGCTGCTAATAATATTATTTTTTTTTTCTTTTCTTTTATTTCTTCTTTTTTTTATTCATTCATTCATTCAACAAGTGAAAACAAAACACATAAAGTTTGAGAATAAATAACCTAAGTTGGCAATGATTAAGTGGGATAAACACCGGCTCTCAAGCCTAGGCCTTAGCAGAGTAGGCCTAAATTTCATTTTTTAAAGAAAAATTATATTTGATATACCATGCGCGGTAGGATGTTTTTCTGGGGGATTAAGCTGACCGACAAGGGGATTAAGCTGACCAACGAGGGGGTGAGTAAGGTATACTTCGGTGCGCATCGCCATCCGAGGGCCTTCTGACCGTCCAACAGGGGAGGGAAAGGGTTTGGGAGGGAGGAAGGAATTGGTTTGGGAGGGAGGAATTGGTTTGGGAGGGAGGAATTGGTTTGGGAGGGAGGAGTTCCCTCCATAATGAGATTTTTAAAAAATAGGGATCCTCTTGATGGCCAGGAAATGGCACTCTCCGACTTGAAAAATACTTTTAAATATAAATTTGATCATAGAGAAACAAAATTTCTCTATGATTTGATAAAATACAATTTTTTACTATACTCTCAAACTCAACTAAATAACCTATTTTTTTTTGTTTTTTGTCCGACTGCCCGACAAGATCTAGCCAGTGGGGGGGGGGGCCTTTGACCTGTTAGATAGGGGGCTTTTCCCCTGCCGCTCTCCTGCTGGCGCCGCCACTGGATTCGACCACTGACATACTGCTGGATCAGAGACTAGACCCATACGATGCTGTAAGTATTTTGGCCTACTACTATCCCATCTTCGGGCGTATTCGACTGGTTCATTTCGTTGACTACAAATTTTTGTTGAGTATTATTTTCATTCGACTGGTTCGTAAAATAGACTTTGTTGACAACGAAAATTAACATAAACCAGAGTGCATTAATCAGCATATAAGTTATTCACGTGACCAAAGTGACCAAAAGAAACATGGCCGATTGGTGAGTTAAGAAACAACATTTGCGTTAATACAATTTAGATTAAATTTCAGAAAATAAAAATTATATTTACCAGCATGAAATCAAAAAATAATTGTAGGCTAACAGAATTCAAAAACTGGATGAAAATATTTTTTTTATGAAGAACCCATACTGTCACAAGCTGACACAACCTTGATTACGCAGCGTGTATTGCGGTAACTATGCAGCCATTTTGTTTTGTTGAGTATTTACAAGTTTTCTATTTGACTGTTCGTCTTCGTTGAGTAGGATTTTACCGCTGCGCAGTTGGGCGTGGTTTAACGAAGAACGACCAGTCAAATACGGCCATTTATGTCGTGTCAAGATAAGATTTATTCATCTTGCATTTTTTATAAAATTAAGTAATAAAATTCACTCAATTTTCACTCTTTCTATTAAAAAAAAACCAATTACATATATTTATAGAGGGTGACACTTTCAGCACATCCTGGAAGGTGATCCTTTATCAGCCAAGTCTCATTATGAAGCGTAGGGAATGACCAGGATATGAGTTTCGGTCATGAGAAAAAATCTTGTGATATCAAAGGATATAGACCCTGATCCTGATATTCGAAGGCAAGCATCTAGCCACCAAGCTACCCATCATCATCTTCTTCAAGTGCCATACATAATGCAAGCTTTGGCGGTCAAGAACTTCCAACGCTGACGAGCTCTCACCTATGTCTGCTGTAGGATGTGATAGTGTGGATAGAGAATTAACATGGAACATAAACATTACTGTATAAGTATTTTTACTAAGATTTGTGTTCTTTTTTTTGTTTTAAAAACCGATAATTAAAACTACATCAAACACCATTTCAAAAGTGGCAATTTATTAGTGCAAAATTGTAAAGAACAAGCATAAATTCTATTGGTATATATACATGATCAGAAAATATTTTTTATCACATTTTTACAAACAGTCCAAAACTTAAATCTCCCTATACCTACTAATGGACCTATCAAGAGTATCAAACTTCACAAATAACCAATCAGAACAGGTCCAGGAACATGAATGTCCTACAAACACCAATGTCATCCCACAAGCGCATGTGTTTAAATACGTTTACGCTAATGTTTTGTAGGATATCCAAGGAGCAGGGCGGGGTCTAGCGGAAAGGTCCATATTCA
>NW_022758107.1:359227-376295 GCF_011630105.1 Anneissia japonica
TAGTGGTGGTAACCTAGGGTGATAGGTAGTGACCAGTGGCACTCTGGTCGATCTTTAGACGTGGTTTGTACGTCAGTGTTTGAGCACGAGTTATGTCCTTTGCTCTTTTTTTTTATATAGCATTTTCAATGGGTCCTCGATGATAATTTCTATTCCGGAGATCTTCTGTTCGATTCTGAAAATCTAAAATCCGAAGAACAAATGCGTCTCATGCGCAGTGCTTGGCCTGTCTCTTATACACATCTAGATGTGTATAAGAGACAGGCATTAAAAGAGAACTAGCAAAATGATTTTTTGTTCTAGAGTGGATATTTGATAGGTTGAAGGTTGATTCTATTATTAATGGCGTATCAAAAATCCTCTCTAGAACAAAAAATCATTTTGCTAGTTCTCTTTTAAGTTATTCACGTGACCAAACTGACCAAAAGAATCATGGCCGATTGGTGAGTTTAGAAACAACATTTGCGTTGATATAATTTAGATTAAATTTCAGAAAATAAAAATTATATTTACCAGCATGAAGTCAAAAAATAATTGTAGGCTAACAGAATTCAAAAACTGGATGAAAATATTTTTTTTGGCGAAAAACCCATACTGTCACAAGCTGACACAATCTTGATTATACAGCGTGTATCGCGGTAACTATGCAGCCATTTTGTTTTGTTGAGTATTTACAAGTTTTCTATTTGACTGTTCGTCTTCGTTGAGTAGGATTTTACCGCTGCGCAGTTGGGCGTGGTTTAACGAAGAACAACCAGTCAAATACGGCCATTTATGTCGGGTCAAGCTAAGATTTATTCATCTTGCATTTTTTATAAAATTAAGTAATAAAATTCACTCAATTTTCACTCTTTCTATTAAAAAAAAAACAATTACATATATTTATAGAGGGTGACACTTTCAACACATCCTGGAAGGTGATCCTTTATCAGCCAAGTCTCATTACGAAGCTTAGGGAATGACCAGGATATGTGTTTCGGTCATGAGAAAAAATCTTGTGATATCAAAGGATATAGACCCTGACCCTGATATTCGAAGGCAAGCATCTAGCCACCCAGCTACCCATCATCATCATCTTCAAGTGCCTTACATAATGCAAGCTTTGGTGGTCAAAAACTTCCAACGCTGACGATCTCTCATCTACGTCTGCTGTAGAATGTGATAGTGTGGATAAAGAATTAACATGGACCATAAACATTACTGTATAAATATTTTTACTAAGAACTGTGTACTTTTTTTTTGTTTTAAAAACCGATAATTAAAACTACATCAAACACCATTTCAAAAGTGGCAATTTATTAGTGCAAAATTGTAAAGAACAAGCATAAATTCTATTGGTATATACATGATCAGAAAATATTTTTTATCACATTTTTACAAACAGTCCAAAACTTAAATCTCCCTATACCTACTAATGGACCTATCAAGAGTATCAAACTTCACAAATAACCAATCAGAACAGGTCCAGGAACATGAATGTCCTACAAACACCAATGTCATCCCACAAGCGCATGTGTTTAAATACGTTTACGCTAATGTTTTGTAGGATATCCAAGGAGCAGGGCGGGGTCTAGCGGAAAGGTCCATATTCAACCCAATCTACTTTTTGAAGCGTCTTTCTCGCATCATGTTACACATTAAATCGTTTACACTGTGACTTTTCTACCTGCATGTCACACAAGCGAACACCAGCAGAATACAATACATTTACTGGCTGCAAAGCATTATTAATTCTACATCTACAACATTTTAAGAACTTTGCAGGCACAAGTGCTGTCTGTACAAACATGTTTCACAACAATCCTTTGTCATCATCACGTATAATAATAATATACAACACAACAAATAAATTATACAATCCAGATTATCAATTTTTTTTTGACAAAAAAACTGTTGTATGTCCATAGATATCAATATCTATCTACAGATATCATGAATAGGCTTATCTATGGTTATGATGTGATGTCATTATGACCATATTTAGTCATATTTTTTCAATTAAAATTTAATAGTCTGGACAGGGCTTTATGGTATTTTTAAAAACGGCTATACTTTGTGATTCAACATTCCTGTGAGAACAAACATGTGAGGAATAATATAAATTTCCAGAGGAATTTTTAAAACTCTGGTATTATTTGTAGAGCAAAAGATATTTCATATACTGTACTATATTTTAATATAATATACTATGGTGTTGTTTCAGTACACAATGTAATCTATGAGAAACACCCCTCTCTTCTATTTACAGTATGCCTATATTTATGAATATATTTTCAATGGAAGACAATTTTAATTTTAACAAAAAATTACAATTGCAACCAGGTAAAGGCAAATCAACATTAATAAATAATACATGATACATTTTGTTTTAACAGAATATAAATAACAGGGCTGCCGTAAGTATACAATTAAAATTATACTGGAAAGTACTGACAGAAGTTCATGGAATGTAGTCTAGATTTGAATTTTATAGTAAGTAAAGAAACAAAATAATAAACACATTGGAGATTATTAAAAGGAAATTGAAAACAATTATGTAATTATTGTTCATTCCTCATAAAAAAAAGTGTCAGTTTTAAATTAATTCAAATGAGAAAAAAAACCCTATATTTATTACCTATATTTAATTGCCTATAAACACAAACATTTTCAAGATTTGAGGGTTGATTTTTCCCCTTTTACACTACATTATAATATATAAAGCTCTGTCCTATGGACAGCGCTTTATGTGTTTTTAAAACTGATGTACTCTGTCAATCAACATTCCCATGACAACCAATATAAATTTCCACAGAAATTTTTAAATTTTCATATTCTATGACGTGACTGTCTCCAACACTGTGTTAGAATGGCTCATCATATCTGTGATTAATTCACACAAACTAACACTACTTAAAAATATTAATTTGCTGATCAACCCAATGTGAATGCGATGGCAGTTCCTAGTAGTAGACTTCCCATTGGTTTTGGACCCCTGTAACTTGTAAGCAAACTTCTTGGATCCCTGTCAGCAAACTTCTTGAGACATCCCTGGTTAATGGATGATGAATATAAATTAAAAACTCTGCCAAAAAGCAGGTATAAATTAACAAATATGTGCTCAAATAAATGATTGCATAACATTTGGAATTGACAGTTCAAATTTACTTTATCAAGCAGTAGGGCATCTGCCATCGTTGTTGAAGTTTTAATCATGTACATGAGATCAAATAAAATAAGGGAGACAGTCACACACTAACAACAAAATCCCCTTGATAGAACTGAACTAGATTTCACGGTGATACACAAAGATAGGATATTTATAAACATGTTTAATGCTTGCATACAGATTAAATCTTGCAATAATTTTTGATAATATATCATAGAAATTCTTTTATAAATTATTTATTATAAAGTTACAGAGGCTATTGCACTGGCAAGAGACAAACATGATCTCCTCTTATCCATAATAATGTTATATAACAATGGCATTGCCATCAGTTTGAATAAGGTACCATCCAATAGATTGGAATATCTATATACATTTATTGTGTGTTTAAGATCTCTGAATGGTTCAATAAATTTGGTTTGAAGTTTATAGCATGCACTGCCTTTAGCATGCAGGCTATATACTGCCTATAGCATGCATGCTATATCACTATGTTGACACTAGGATCCGTTGTTGTAACAAACTTTGGTTGCAAAATACTTGAAAGTGATAACACATACTAAGTGTTACGTTTGTCTGGTGGTAATCTGCTATTGGTCAACGTCCCAAAAACATGTCAGCGTGCAGAGTGCATTGTTATGCTGACATATTTCTAGTTCTTCTGAACTTTTTAGATTACCATATATTTCATGAGAACAACTAATCCATCAAATTTAACTATATTCTCTTTATATTGAAATTGAATACAAAATATATATGGTTGAATTATACACTAATCTCCACAGAATTTATTCTACAATTTGTTGAGAAGAGGAAAGAGGCTGTTATAACAGCCGGTCATAAAAATCGGAACTATAATATAATATACAGTTGATATAATTATATATTTTGTTGATAAATTTTGTAATAATTAGATTTATAAAAGAAAGTTACAAGGACGGATTTGTAGGATACCTATTGCGCTGGTTTTGAGGTGAATAAAGATTAAGACAGAGGCATATACATACCTGTAGTAAAATTCAGATTTGAAGTAAAAGTCACTTATATTTAAGAATTATTTATTAAACTTATTTGCAGTGTCTTTATGTAGCTGTTGTTGACTCAAGAAGCAATATATTTTAAAATGTTTACCAGTAGATGTCATAAGATTACAATGGAAGTTCAAATAATAACATAATAACTGAATTTTGTATTTTCATTTGTATTCTCATATTGATGTATTTTTTATAATTATTGTAATTTTATGAGCAAGGACTTTTCTATGTAATTTCCATTTACAAATAAATCGGATTTGATTTGAAATTCCTATTATGCTAAGATATACTTCTGAGAACTACTAACATTGACAGTACGTCTTTCAAAATCAATAACACTATAATATTAAAGTAATTTAATGAATACTATCACTATTATTAAACAAAAAGGTGGGAAACTTTTTTGTACCAAAAATAAATGTTTACCTTCATAACCCAAAACTATATTGAACACCAAAACCTTTTGTATTTTGTATTTTGTACCTTTAAGCCTAATCTTTTTAGACACTTCCCTCATTTTATACCCTTGATTGTTAACATAGCCTGCTACAGCTGCAGTCTTCTTTACAATACTCATTAAAAAAAGCAACCACAATTAACTTTTCAAAAACAATATCAGACACAAAATCAGTAACACATCTTCACATCATCAGCAACTTCCACTTATCAAAGTACTTAAGCACATCCTCAGCAACCTCTCCATATACTCCCAACTTCTCCACATAAAAGCAACTTAAGACAAATCTCCACATCTCTATATCCACACCAGTGATGCATTGGCATAGAAAACACTCATCATCTCCACCTTCTCAGCAACCTCTCCCCATATCAGAAAAATCTCAGCATCATCAAAAATCTCTTTTCATCAACAGCAACCTATTCATGTTACAATTTTTAAACAGGTGAAAATACAGATAGCAAATATGTTCCCAAAGCTTTACTTTACAAAAGTACTTGCTGGAATACTGAGTTTAGAGATATCGTCTACCTGCTGCTTGAGGGTGTACCATTTCTGGTTCTGTTCTTATCCCGATGCGTCATAGACGATTTCAAATTGACTCGATGCTGCTCTGCCTTTTTAGCAGTTTTTGGATCAAGGGGAAGCTCGCGACCTCCCCGTTTCATTGTTGGTCCTACAGTGGTTTTGTGACGACGACCAGAGCTTAGGCGTACATTACAAGACCCCTGACTTGAGTCACTTTCCAATGAATTAAGGCTGGAGTTGCTGCCGCGTACATCTGTAGCGGATGATTTGAGATTCTCACGTGATAAACGGTGAGAGGAAGGCTTGTGATGCCTTCTTCCTACGGATGACAGTCTTGACTGCTTCTCACCTCTCGATAACTGAGATGATGGTCTTGGGTACTGGTCTTCTTTCAATGATGGTTTTATTCGGATTTCTTCGCTAGAAAATGATCTTTTCTCTTTGACTAGTCGTGGACTACTTTGAGGATTTGATATAACTTTGGCACGTAGGCTTTCTTGCGAACTGCATAAAAATCAATGAAAAAATATATTTAAAATTCTGGGCTTTACAGCAAACATTTTAAGATTGATAAAAACATAAAACCAAGGTAATTTATAGGTTGGGATTTACCTCATGCAATTTCTATTCACACGCCTTTATTTCTTACTGAAATCACCACAACAAGGCCTGAAAGCCACCTCTATGTACGGGGTTACTTAACTACTATATTTATATGACATAGCTTGAGCCACTTCAAAGATTGTCAACAATGCAAGTTGGGGTATCTCATGGCCAGTATGGAAACTGCTGAGCCAAACCACTTTCATCAAGATAGATAATAATAATGTTATGTGATGAATTTTTAAAATCTGAATAAAAATATAAAAAGCATTTATAAATTTGATTGGCAACTGCTTGGTAAAAGAGAAACAGTTTGCATATTTTGGATATTGTAGGTTCAAACAGGTACGTTGAATAAGTATAAGTCAGAATTATGGTATCTAACACATTATAGTAAGTAAACCTACCCATTAAGGCATTCACTTGTCTCAGATGTAAGTTTAAGTGCCCGATAAAGCTCAACTGTGGATGGTGTTACGACTTTCGCAGTACGGCGAGATGTGGGTGGAGTACTAACTAAACAGTCATGCTTAAGCTTGGAAGACAACACTGAAGATGTAGAGCTCAGATTCGGACCTAGGCAAAGAAAAATTGTGTTGAAGTACACTGATACATATGTGTATATATATATATATATATTTATTTTGTTTTTATATTTTTGGATTTATATATATTTTTAACTGGTGGCCACGGCTTAAAGTTTTATTCTAAACTTATTTTGGCCTCCTTCCACACACTTATAATGTACTATTATTCTTAGTTGGTTTTACTATTAAGCTTTTGTTATGTATGTTCTTATGTTCATGTATGTGTGTAGAGAAATAAATTAAACAAACAAACAAACTGCATGCTCAATGCAAAGGTAAATAAAATTTACATACCGTAAATAAACATGTGATAAATTGAAAGTGAAAAATGAATGGTAAATTTAACAAAAAGGAAATGAAATACAGGGCTTCCTCTAATGAAAGACCCCTCCAATGACAGACCACCTCCAATTAAAGACCACTTTTTTGTAGTCCCAAATTAACAAATGTCTTTTTAATTATTATTCTAATTAGAGACCAAAGCTGCTAAAGACCATGAAAACCCCAGTCTCAAAAGTGGTCTTTAATTGGAGGGAGACCTGTAAAATTATAACTAAATAAAAGCTTGTTATTATAACTATCTATTATCTCAATTATCATCACTCTCTTAATTCACTGTCATTTTCATTTGAAATTATTATATTGACTATTATCCTATTAAACATTATTAAAATGTTATTGGACTGAAAATTAAACTGAATCTGAGAAATGATAAACTTACTCGGTGATTTACTGATTGACTTGGCAGGCCTCAGTGGAGGTGGGGTCGGGTTACTGACCTGTGGTGTCATGGAAATTTGATGTTGAAGAAAAGTTGACCTTTCCTCCTCAAACTTCTTTCTCTATTACAAAGAAACAAGAAAAAAATATTTATAAAGTAGTTTGGTACATTATTTCATGTTATTGAGAACCACAAAAGGTAAACACATAAAATGTACATAACAACAATATTATATTTGTTTTCATATTTTAATAATGGATTTCATAGCCTATCTGAAAAACCACCATTATGAACCATGTGATATTCATCCATAGCCTAGTAGTTATTCATTTTACCATTGATTGATAAGGTAGGTTGTAAGGCAGTTTTGTAAGACAGAAGGTTGATAAAGTAGTCTGGTAATGTATAGATGTATGTAATGTACTTGGTAAGGTAGGTTGGTAAAGGTAGTTATATCTGGTAAGGTTGGTTTATAGGAATGTTGTATAAAGGTAGGTTGATAATGTTGTTGGTAAGGCAGGTTGGTTATTAAGGTAGGCAGTTAAAAAAGTAGGTTAGTAAGGTAGTTGGTATGTAGATTGGTAAGGTAAAGTAGGTTGTTGATTGTAAAGGTAGGTTGGTAAGATAGGTGGATAGTAAGATAGGTATGCATACATTGGTAAAGGTAGTTTGGTATGTACTAGGTAAAGTTTGGTACAGTAGTTTTCTATTCGTAAAACCTCTACTGACCTCATGGCCTAGTCTAATAGCAGCCTCTGTGAAATTTCTTCGTTCCTGTTCAAATGCAGCCTTCTGTTGATAGAAAAGTTCTTTGTCTCTAGCAAATGAATCCTTCTCTTCAAGTAGATGGGAATCTTTCAGGAATTGCACAAAACTTTCGTCAGACTTAGGTGAAGACACACTCTGTGGAAAAAAAAATTATAATTTAAATGATATTAGTAATACTGTAGAATGGCAGCCAAGGAAAGAAGAAATTGGAAGAGGCAGACTAAAGAGAAGATGTCATCACAGTGCTGAACATAGAAACAGTAAGAAATGCCTAACAATAGAAGCCTTCACACCTACTAGCATGAAAGTATGACATCAAGAAAATTTATAGTTGTTTTCTAAAATTACTGACCAATTGATCGTTTGATTTGAAAGTTAGTAAATAGAAAAACTAAAGAAAAAATGAAAATAAACTACAGGGGTCCCGAGTCAGGACGGCCTCCCACAAGAAAGCAAGAATCTCTCAGAAAATAACCTAACTCCCGCAAATTCATGAAATGTGCATGTCTTTACTACTTTAATTTCAATTGCCTCACGGAAGTCAGTGTCACTGGATAATCACTAGGCACAGCAAAATGAAATTAAACATGATATACATATTTAACCAGATCTCCTTGTAAGGGATTATTCCTTGGGACCCCTAAAACAACGCACCTGTAACAGTTGTTCCTGCTGTTCAATAATATCTTTATAAGTTGAGAGTTTTAACTGTAATTTATTGATTTGTTTCTGATATTGTTCAATTTCGGACTGTTGTCCAACTTTAAGTGACTGTGATTGCGAAGTACTGTTGTTAACATAAGAGTTCTCTTTATTCTCAATCTGCGCTTCTGTTTCCATTTTACGAATTTTCTCTTTCAATTTCCTCCATTTTCTCCGCATACTGCTTTCGATCCCTTCCCTGACCATGTCGAAAGGCATTTGAAAATGACCCGAGGATAGCTCCTCATCCGATGCATCATGGTAACCATCTTCTTCCATCGCTTCATCTCCATCAAGACACTGCAAAAAAAAAAAAAAAAAGAATTATTTCTATAAGTTAATTTCAGAATTTTGGCTTGAACAAAAGTTAAAAATGAAAAATAGAGAATTAACATACCAATCATTGAGTTTCAATTTATTTTTTTCAGTCTCTCTCTCTTATTCATTCATTCATTATGAAACTAATGCATTCATCTTCTCTAAAATTTTCTATCATGTTACTGTATCCATCATTTTATTATAATTTTTTCACAAAAAATCTTATTGCACAAACAAAAGAAAAAGTACAGATAATGATTGAATTTGGAGATACCTATTAAACCTTCTCCTACTGCTTTTCTAATTTATTCATTACCGTACATATTATCTAGTCCTATGTCCACCTATGGATTTCAAAATGGTATGAGTTGGAAATGTTAACAAAACTTGTAGCAAAAAAGTAATGCTGTCCAATGCTGAATGCATAAAAAAAACTAACAAGATTGGATTGAGGTTTGTTCAATTCAATTCAGATGTTGCAACTGCAATAAAAACAAAACAAGTATATTTTAAAAGATCACACACCATGTACCATTAATAATACTAACATAGAATATTAATAATTTTATATGAAATCAAGCAGAGATTCCTAAGTGCTGATTAGATTAATATAAATGTCATATTACTCAGGAGAACGCATTAGTGGAATTAAACATCAAAAACATCAGCATCGTTATCAGTTTATTGTCTACAATGGTCAGCATATTATAAACTAAACAAACAGACACTTGGCAACATCTGGTATACTCATCCCACCAGAATAACTATAAGTTAATTTTAGAATTTTGGCTTGAACAAAAGTTAAAAAAGAAAAATAGAGAATTAACATACCAATCATTGAGTTTCAATTTATTTTTTTCAGTCTCTCTCTCTCATTCATTTATTATGAAACTAATGCATTCATCTTCTCTAAAATTTTCTATCATGTTACTGTATCCACCATTTTATTATAATTTTTTTACAAAAAATCTTATTGCACAAACAAAAGAAAAAGTACAGATAATGATTGAATTTGGAGATACCTATTAAACCTTCTCCTACTGCTTTTCTAATTTATTCATTACCGTACATATTATCTAGTCCTATGTCCACCTATGGATTTCAAAATGGTATGAGTTGGAAATGTTAACAAAACTTGTAGCAAAAAAGTAATGCTGTCCAATGCTGAATGCATAAAAAAAACTAACAAGATTGGATTGAGGTTTGTTCAATTCAATTCAGATGTTGCAACTGCAATAAAAACAAAACAAGTATATTTTAAAAGATCACACACCATGTACCATTAATAATACTAACATAGAATATTAATAATTTTATATGAAATCAAGCAGAGATTCCTAAGTGCTGATTAGATTAATATAAATGTCATATTACTCAGGAGAACGCATTAGTGGAATTAAACATCAAAAACATCAGCATCGTTATCAGTTTATTGTCTACAATGGTCAGCATATTATAAACTAAACAAACAGACACTTGGCAACATCTGGTATACTCATCCCACCAGAATAAAAACAACCAACTTCCTAGTTTACATAAAGATATACGGCCACCCAAAATATCAAGGCAATAACCTCAAAATTAACTGCTTATTTAAAAGAACCACATAAGTTTACCAGCTTTCAATTATTTGTTTATTTGACCTTACATCCCACGATGCAATGCGCCTTAAACAATTTCCTGTATAACACGGATTCAAAACTCGCAAGTAAAAATGAGTGTCGTTGAGCGATCGGCCTTTGGCGTTAATTTTCGTTCAATGACACAACACTGTGTTTAATCTCATGGTGTAGTATAAACACAGCCTTAGTCAGAGAATCAGAAGTCAGAAAAGGTAGACAATACGGAGAATACTACATCTTTGTACATACTGTGTTGCTGTCTGTTTTGGAAAAGGTCTGCTGATTGAGTAAGTCCACTAATTCTTTCTGCATGTTGCTTAGCGACTCCCTAAGTTCTCGGTTCTCTCCCATTAATTCTTCCTGGCGCTCTTCGTAGTTCGTTATTATAAGTCTGTACATATCTTCCTCATGTCTAGAGTAATAAATAAAAAACATAAAATTATACTAAATTGCTAAAACATCAAGTACAGTAAGTACATCCCTCATTTTCACAAGATTCAATTAATGTAATAATTCTAATACTATCTCATCAATATTATTAATAATAATGTTTTATTCATACAGCGCATATTGCAATATACTGCCTGTATGCGTTTTACATTATTACCAATGGATACCACCAGATCAAACATTCATGGAACACATCCTCACCCACAACAGTCAGCAAAAATGTGTCACAGGAAAGAAATTTGACAATGGGCTTATTCGATTGCTTCATTTTGTTGAGTACGAATTTTCGTTGAGTATTATTTTCATTCGACTGGTTCGTAAAATAGACTTCGTTGACAACAAAAATTAACGTAACCAGAATGCGTTAATCAGCGTTAAGTTATGCACATGACAAAAAAAAAAAAAATATGGCCGATTGGTCAGTTTAGCAACAACATTTGCGTTTCAGAAAATAAAAATTATAATATTTACTCACATTGAAGTCAAAAATAATTGTAGGCTAACAGAATTCAAAAACTGGATGAAAACATTTATTTACGAAAAACTCATAGTGCCACAATCTGAAACAGCCTTGATTATGCAGCGTGTATCGCGGTAACTATGCAGCCATTTTTTTTTGTCGAGTATTTACCAGTTTTCTATTTGACTGGTCGTCTTCGTTAAGTAGGATTTTACCACTGCGCAGGTGGGCGTGGTTTAATGAAGAACGAACCAGTCGAATACGGCCAATGAAATATTATAGTTTGTTTACTTACTTCTCTCCTGTCCTTCCTGTCTTCCATTTGCTTCTCTTTCCATCTGATCGTTGAATGGAATTCAAAATATCCATTCCTGAAAAAAAAAAAAAATATTATAATGCTGCATTGTTCTGCTTTAATAAATATAAATATTTCATTACATAAGTTAAAAATTTCCCACATGAATATAATATATGAGCATTACTGGGTAACTTAATCACTCCATTTTCTATATCTTTATATTAAAATAATAAAAAAAAATACTATTTTTGTATTAGCTTTGCATATTTTCATCCAAGAGATGAATTTAGTTTAAAATGCTTCATGTCCCCCCTTTTCTTTTTTACTGCTATATATATAAGCAGGTTTTGAACATTGTTCATGGCTTAACAGGGAAAAATGATGAACTTGCCCCTAAAGATTCAAGTATATCATTGAATAACGCATTAGAAATGATCTATTATGTTATCAGCTGTCTGTTACAGATCAAAGTAATTCAGTTTTTAGTGATCAGTGAAAATTCTTAAATGATCACCGGTCAATTCAAGGGTTATTCCAAGAATATAGGAAGAGCATTGCATCCTTGTTTAGTAAAAAAATTATCTGTTTAATTTTCAATTGAATTGAAAGCTATGAATGACTTACTTCAATATGTAATTATTATGCCTATGCTTAAATTTTTAAATATTGATTTTTTTTTTTTTGTCTCCAAGTTTTAAATTAGCTCGATAAAGTACATATTTAATGAAAATATTTTAATAGTAGAATTGTCACCTATTCTTCTTTCTTGGTTTTTGTCTGTTAGTAACTGATGAATCCTCTCCTTCAATTTGCTAGCTTCTCTTTCCTTCTTTTTCAGGTCATGTTTGAACTGTGTGTCTCTGTGTCTATTAATACCATCAAGTTTCTTGATCTGAAATCAGAAAAATAAATCATCCACTAATAACAAAATAAAATAATAAACTTTAAAACAATGACAACAATCCTGTCGCGGGGGTTAGTCTGAGTTTAAATTTGCTCGTCACTGCCGGTTTCTAGGAAACAAACATGTTTCGACAGGGTTTAATGCCATCATCAGTGCGGAGATTACACGCAGGTGACACAAACATTCTGAATTTATTAGTCTTCTTTTCTGTGAGATGGCATATTTAATATAATCACTATACTATCAAACCAAGAATGAATCTCATCTGAGGAGAGAATCTAAGTGTTTCCTCCTTCAGTTGCATTTTGCCATACATTGCTCTGATTATATTTCCAAAGATGAAATTACACTACTGTACAGTACCATCTGTCCATCACTCATAATGGTACTTTTTTCAAGGAAAATACTGTACACTGATAGCCTATCAAGCCATTAAAGCATAATGTGCGTTAAGCCGGACATTCACTGATCGTAGTACGATGAATCCAACTCCGCTCACTGTGTGCGTTGATGGCAGGACGTTGTCTGCTATTGTTAGTGGCAGCTTGAACAGATCACCGTTAAAAATGATCCTCTGCGCACGTGTCGTGCCATTGCGTTCGACGTGGAATCGCGTCAGCCGACGACCATCAGGTACAGTGAGTGTCCGGCCTTAAGGACTTGTAACACATTCTCTAATAACTGAGAATGCACACATTTCTTTGATAAAAATTACATTTTGCTTGTGTGTTGATACAACTGTAGCTTGATTTACTCTTTGTGCTTATTATAAAGAAAGAAAATGTCCTCTATTGTCTTTCATTGGTTGATATTTTGTATGTCTTTAAAATATTTAGAAAAATATTGTTTATTTATGATATCTATACATTTTGTTATGTATTCCTAATAGAAGTGGTTAAAAATATTTCTGATCTAGAATTATATAAATAATTTTACAATAACATAAGAAATGAAATAATGAAATACTAATTATCTCACCTCTTCTTTTGTAGCTTTAAGTTTATTATTAAGTCCTTTGTTTTGTAAAATGTGCTGTCTTTCTTTCTCCACCAATGCTACGTTATCCCGTTGCTGTTGTTCTAATTGTTCTTTTAATCGTGTACATGTAACATTTAAATGATCCAGATCACTGTCGCAGCGTATTCTTCTGCAAGCAACAAAAATTATTGTATTTTTAAAGTTTTATTCACTATATGGTTACATTTTGCTACAATGGACAAATATTGTATAATTAAAAACAATCAAGGGTTTTATTGGAAAAAAAATTACATACAGTGCACCCGCCAATTCGAGACCCCTCTAATTCTGAGACCACTTTTTCTAAGAACCAAATAACAATTGTCAATCTTTTAACACAAAGCTGACCCTATAATTGGAGACCGAGCTCCGAGACCACACAAATTTTTAGGTTCCAAAGGTGGTCTCGAATTTGAGGGCTAACTGTAGTAGAGATAAATATGTTGCACAATACAATATTTTAAGGCAGTATATTACATGATTCCTTCCAATTAAAGACCATTTTTGGGACACAGGTTTGCATGCTCTTTAGCAGCTTTGGTCTCTAATTGGAATAAAAAAGATAAAAGACATTTGTTAATATGAGACCACAAAAAAGTGGTCTTTAATGGGAGGTGGTCTTTAATTGGAGGGACTGTGAAGCTGCATTCACATCAAATCCCAACCGAAATTCAGACCGTGTTTTTTCAAACACTGGACACCAGTGTTTTTAACCACTGAGATTGTCCGATCCAAAAATTTGGATTGGTGCGAGTGCAGCTTTAATTAGAGAGACCCCAGTAAACACTAACTGGTAGATATATAATCATATCTGTAATTGTAGAAAAGTGATATGGTCTACAAACATATTAGATAACAAAAATATAAATACATAAAAAGTATAGTAGCAACTACAATAAAAACATTATGGGATGATGATTAATATTTGATGAATGATAAAAAAAAAAAAGAAGCTGTATAATATGTACTGATGCATATATTAACAACATCTGGACATTGTGGCAGACATAACAATTATAATGCACAATTTGTAAATATCCCCAACCAACCGCTAGGGACTAATTCTACACTAAACCAGGAACTCTGTTAATTCCCAATTGAGAAGGAATCCAGTATGTCATCTCTGACAGCAAGTTAAATCTCATCCTGCCGAATAATGCATAATAAATGGTAAATATTTCCCTTTACGGTTAAATTTCCCAAAACAAATATCTGCTAAAAAAAAAATGCAATGACAATTGGTATTTTTGGAGCCTATTGTAGCCATACTGTACAATAGGAAAATGAATTTGATTTTTCTATTTGTATGTTAGCTAAAGCCTGTAAAACAAAAGCTTCAGGAATGTTGATATCTCATCTGTCCAGACGTTCCAGTAGAGTATGTGCTGTTTTCAAAATTTTACACATTATAATACAGTTAAACTTGCCCAAGTCGAATAATTTCTGAGTCGATCTTATTTTACATGCCAAATTGTTGTGTTTTCCATTAATTAACAATCTGTAAGTCGAATTTTATCCAAGTTGAACAATATTTCAATGGCATTCTGGATTCGACTTAGGCAAGTTCAACTGTACTCTAAACAATTTAATTTGAGTTTTTATAATTTTCAAGATTATTACTAGGTACAACAGTACAGACATCGCAGTTTGTAATTGGCAAGTATTATGAAATATTGGCAAGGAGGATCTATAAGTTTACTTAAAAGTGGCACGATGCAACTACATGACATATGACCCAAACCCTAGAGATGTTATAAAAATGCATCATTCCATGAATTGTTAAAATTGTAACATAATTAGCAACAATTCAATCAGATATTCTATCACTAAGTTAATTATTGACAAATTAATTAAGCAATCAATCACCAAAAGTCTATTGAATTTTCCTTTCGCTAGATCAACGCTGAATTCTTAGAATCAATAGAGAGTTTGTATTCATCATGGTTTATGGTAATTGGCTTTTACTTGCAGTTCATTACTATCCGCATTTTACTCAATATCGCATGGGTTTTAATGAGAATTAATTTAGCATCTTAATGAAATATCCGAAAACTACAGGTACACAAAATATGCAAATGAGGATAGTTGCAGGTGCTCTTGCAAAGCCTTTTCATCCAAATTGTAAACACACGCAAGCATGAGCAGACATGCGGAAGGCAAACTAATCATACTTTTAACTCCATCAATTTTTTTCTCTTCTTTGAATACGCGGTTTGTAGAACATAATTACAGCACAGCCTTAATTGGAACCTGTTATTTCCGTTTTGCATGCAAAGTATAATTTACTGAATTACTGTAGTTGGTAAATTCTCGAGTAGACCAAATTGCCGACTTACTGACAATTATATTTACTGGCCATGTTTGCTTCAGTTGCCATGGTTATAATACACTGTGTACATAGATTCAAAAACACGGCCTGCAAAATGAGAGCAATTGTATTTCTTTTTTTCCCCCATAGGTTCTGACAACTGGTATATTAGGTCAATTATCGAATTAACAAGACAAAAATTATTTTTCTGTTGCAAAAGCCAAGTGACTTCGAAAATCAGAGTCAGTTGAATTGAATAATAAAAATATTTTATAAAATTCACATCTAACTGTTTACTGTATGCACCACATTCATTTTGTCTGGTTAAATATGGTAATAGGCTAAAATTCATGTTTTCAAATATGTATAATAATTGTTCAAGATTAAGATTGTCATAATAAGCATTTTAATGTTTACTAGCAGACATGGGCCAAAACAAGTGTACATGTACAAGTATTTGTTTAAAATTTCATCAAGTCACATTATCATCAAAATGGTGTGTCTAATACATTGGTGGGTAATTCAGAGAAAGGAAAACTAGAACAGGGAGCCAAAACATGATAATACATTTGCCAAGTGCTCTGAAGAGCCTTTATATTATTTGAGCATCAAACATTGTTAAGTATATGATAATAATTATATAGCTTTCTGTGTGATTTATGGGTTGATATTGTGCATAGTCCATATCTAAATATAGGGACGTGCATTGCTAATCCTGTGAACAGCTGGTCGCACTACATACAAGGTACAGTAGATTACTTTATTAATGAACAGTACTCAATAGGCATTCTTTGGTCGTTAGAGGAGAGCGATGATAAAATGTTTTCAGTACTGACAGAAGGGCAGTCTGCTCATCATAAAACAAAGTGAATTACAGCCAAGCATATGTAGTTTGTCTATTATACATTGGTGGTAATAATATTTACCTAACAATTAAAAGCTGAGAAATTACCACGATTGCGGAACTTTATTGATAATATAATTGGAGCATTTATTTTTATCTGTATGATGACATCAATTGCAGTGATAAAAATAAAGCAATCGCTAAAAACATAATAAAATACAAAGATCTAATTAAAACATAATAAAATGATAAAAACATAATAAAGACATGAAACACATACTGTAAAGGGCACAATAGAA
>NW_022758107.1:376313-399309 GCF_011630105.1 Anneissia japonica
GAGACAGCCATATAACTACGAGATGACCAAATTCTATAACTTAACTTTTAAAAATTATTCTTGTATCCTCCTTCATGATATTTTAGGGCCTTTTATTTAATTTCACTGGAGAAGAAAAGCCCAAGAAAGGCATCATCAATCTCCCATCCTTATGCAACTTATTTGGACCTAAGCCTTAGCAGCTGATATATTTTAGTCATGAGAGAATGTCCTGGACCTACATACTGCAAGGCCTTGCTACAATACTGTAGTCTATGGTAATGGTAATTTTAGGGGATTTGTACAGCGCATAATACATGGTCTCCTCACGACATATGAGCTAATAAAATCGTCATTTGCTGTGTATAGCCGCTGGCTAAATCATAAAATGCAGAAATTTATGCAGATAGTCTGGCTAAACAGGGGCAATGCAGCTAATTAAGCTATGCAATGAAGTGTCCTTATGCAATATAGAATCCAGGGCAATACAGTATGCAAACACTCTACATAGGCCTTGCATACAGCTTTGCGATAATTCGGACAGTCAAATTCTTTTTACAGATTATACTTAAGATATCATAGGTGGAAATAATTATTTTCAAGTTATAGCCAAGTGTACTTAACATTTTGTACTTTATATATTGATTGATATCTAGTGGTTTTACAATCCTTGTTGTAGATTAAGTATGTATTACTGAGTACTTTGTAGTTTTTTCTACCCTTACTTTATTGTAGTGTTAATTGGTGATACAGGTGGCTCTTAAAAATTTGTGACAATCGAATCATGTTGTTCATGTCAATGTCTCTGCTTGTTCATATACATTTGAAGAGCTACCTATCTCATCAGCAGCATTATTATTGTGTTTAGGTTAATAATCTTTTTTTGGTCCGCGCACAGTGGACCTCACAGCTATTGTTACAAACTTTAAAAGTGTCTAGCGTCGCCAGTTTTGAATGGACACGCAAGACATTTTGTACATAAACTAGAGGTTATTTCCAACAAATGTTCATGGCCCTATTTTAAGTTTGACCCCAGGGTGCTCTCTACACCTACAAAACAAAACAAGGACTGTACATTACTGCAATTACCACAAATAGGACACTTCGCACGGATGGCGCAGTCAGTTAACAATGCCTTATAAGGAACCTAAGGCCGTGAGTTCGAATTGCATCTTGGTATTCAATATTTTTTTTCAATTTTAAGACAATTTATTTTATCCTTATTATTTGTTTTTATTTTTATTTATTTTTTTTTCTGTTAGTGGTGGTAGTAATTATTGACAATTACCAATCCTTGCCAAAAACCCAATTACGATATATATATATATATTTCCTGCATGATTTAATTTAAGCAGGTTTTAATAGTGTATACACGAAACGTTAAAATGCTGAATAGATGTAACCTCGTTATCTCTTGCTCTTGTTATTTTATGTACTAGTAATTAAAGAATCTTGATACATTTGTTTTGTATCATTTAATATGCATCAGTGCCACTGATCTGAAGGTATATGTTCGAATAAATATTATTATTGTTATTATTAATCTGAACCTAATTAGTGACAAAGTGAAAGTAGTTAGTTTGTAAGTGTTCATCATTCTTATTGACTTCTTGAGATTGTCGATAATTGAAACTAAATTATTCATTTTAGACACTATCAATGTGCTAAATCTTCTAATATTGTCAGATAATCAGGTTGTTGGCCATGAATAGATAAAGCTAACTAGAGGGAAAAGAAAAGTGCTGTAGGAGTTGAAAGGAAATGGAATTCTTTTCAACCTCATATGACAAAGGACAGAAATTAGATCCATATTTGTTTTAGTGTATCTTGATTAAATGTATTATTATACCAATCTGCAAGTGCCAGGTAAAACATGGCTAATGTTGATTACGTGAATTAATAAAATAATTATAATAAATGACTTGATAAAACTACTGTACGTAGTGGAATATTCTATTCTTTTTATAGGGTCGACTTGTGAAAACAAGAGCAACCGCTCATTGGTCCGCGCATTCCTCCACATTTAAATACGGTACAGGCGCAAGTTATTATATTGGGTTTTTTGGAAGAGCTAATAAGATAGAAATGTTTAAATAATTAGGATGTTTATTTGTACAAAAAAAAATAATATTTAGAATGTTCATATGTACAAAATTAAAATATCTTAAAATTTAAAAAAAATTTTTTTTTTTAAATTGGAAAAAAAAAAAATTGATAACAAGACGCAATTTGAACTAACAACCTTTAAAGTTCGTTAGAACACATCCTTAACCAGCCGTGCCATCCATGCAAAGTGATTTTATATCTTACTTGTTTTCTAATTCTTCTTGAAACCTCCTAGTTTCTTGATGTCGTTGCATAAGGTCAAAGCAACAGTTAATCAACTTGGTGACGTCAAATGTTCCAGCTGATGTACTCTCATGAATAGCTGGAGTGTATAATGATTGGAAGCCCAGTAATGTTATCTCCTGTAACGAAATATAATCAATTTCATATTTAAATCAAGATATGATATAAACTTCTTCTGGGACATTAAAATTAGCAGATATTAATATCGGACTTTAAATAACATCAAATATTTAAGGTACAATTTAATCAATAAATTTTGCCAGCATTTCAAAATAAATTCTCTAAAATGGTGTAATTTTAAAATTTGCTCTGTTCACTGTTGTCATCATTCCAAGAAAAAAATGTAATGCTCACGTTTTTGTTGCAGACAGTATTGCAACACTGATAATACTTCTTCAGTGGCAATCAGGATTTCATTTTGCAGTTTAAAGGTTTTTGTTGGTTTGATTATTAATCTTATTAGACAAACACATACTAAATAATGTCAATTTACATTCCACTCTACTTTACAAAAGGCAGGGTTTAGCCATTTTGTGCTGTGGAATATGAATTAAAGCACTGAATTTCCTTTAACTGCAAATTTTGAACTTGATATAAAGTTACCAGCCTCATGTGCTAACAGATTAGCCGGACCATACAGTTATTTCCAGGGCCAATTTGCCTATAGATAATTTGCAAGTATGTTATACGATTTGATAGCGCAGAAGGCTTACTCATGACGGTCAGCAGGCACGTCCAGACAGGCTTTGCGTCACATCCAATAAATCTAAAATGTTTATAATTTTGACCGGTCAAACAAAATGAGTAGCAAAGAGAACCTTTGCTCTCACTGTTAATATTATTAGCAATTTTATGACAGAAATAGAAAAGTTTATCACAATTTAAAAGGTATTTTTAAATTGAATGAAGTATGATCCTCGTACTATGCATGTTCCATGTTTTTTTTAAATTAAAAGAATTCATTACCAAGCCAACTACAGTAGGCCTAATGTGGTTTTCTGGTTCCAATACCAAAAAAACTATTAAAAATCTAGCCTAAAGCTACCTCTGCTCAGGTACATGAAAAAGGACAATTTCAATGGCAAGTAAGAGGGAATTTATCCCAGAAATCAGTTTGTAAATTTACAGAAATAGTCCAAAAAATTCCAACACATTGTACGGACTGCGTCCGTTGCTACACTCCGAATGGAATTACTGTAGAGGCCTGAAAGAGCTTGACAATCCAACCAATGAGCAGCTGAAATCCATCCACAGTTTTAAGCCTGGTTTTCTTAAAATCACTACACTGTCGCTACAGTGCTTTCAGTGCAATCGTTGTACCGATTAACAGTCCCAGACGCGATCGGAAAGGCTCCCCATTTCGACCAACCAATCAGCATCACCGAATGCTGCTGGCAATAGAATGTAGCCATTGTATGGAAACCAAAGCTTCAGACAAAGTGTAAAATGAGATAACAACAAGAAGAGCTTTTGAATGTTCATTTTGACTTAAATATAAAGAAACATACTTAATGGAAAGGATGCAAAAAATGACCTCTGAACTATAGTATTGTGATTTTTGTACAGTAGTACCCTGTTGACTAAAAAGGAAGAGGTTAAAATTAAATGTTCTTGACTTTGATATGAAATGTTGCTTAATTAAAGCTTAATCAACTCAGCTCATGTATTCCACAACTTCCTTTCCAGTTTTTCAGGTAGCTGCATACACCTTACAATCAACAAGTTCGCACTTCCTATGTTCTGTAGGCCACACTTTAAAAATCCCTAGTTCATTTAAGCGTACATTTAACAATTAAAAACACATGGTTTGAATCTGAACATAATCAAGCTACTATTTATTATAGATATACAAATGAAGTCATAATTCGTTCTTGATGAGGAGTAAAAATACAGTCCTACTGTATCACACAAACATTTAAGAAAAGACAATAAACTTGATGGGACTAGTGAATAGCAGTATTACTTAACCAGCAGAGGATAGTAAAGTATCAGAAAGTTGAAAGTCAGCGGTTTATACCGAAAGTCAGAGTTTGCGAGCATCAAGACTATCAACTATAAGAAAACACAGAGGCACCATCCCCAGCAACTGTTATTCCCTTTGACCATGGCGTTGTGAATCAGAGCGTCACCATTCAGTTGCACAGTGTGTAGTAGGTCTATTTTTTATTGTACCAAAGGTGAGACAACTATACTAAAAGTTAGGAACAGCTTGGAGACAAATCTTTAACTGAAGAGTACTCAACAATATTTACAATAGTGAAAATAATGAAAAATGAATGATAACACTCTTAATAAAGATTTTCAACAGTCATAATAATGGTTTCAATATTTTTATAGTGCTTATATAAAAAGAAACCCTCATGAATTCACTTTAAATGTAAGAATACAAATTATTTGAAAAAAAAACAAAAGTCTGAAAGTGAAATGTAAAAATGAGCAGTAATTATATAATTATTGATCTTGGTATGAAAAATTACTTACCTGGTCTAGGTATGAGACACATTGGTCTATATTATCTCTTGTACAAAACATGGTTCCACTTTTTCTTGGTGATGGCGAAAATTTCAGAGCATTTAATGTACTTTGTCGAGGTGGGTACGATTTATTGACGAAAGTATCTATAAAATCGTCATGGGTTATTGATTGTGGAGATTGGAAAGGATAGGTGCCTGATGTTTCCCAACCGGCCATGACCAGCCTACAAGTCATCTAGTCGATCTACAATATACAAAGAAAATTATCAATATTATTTTATTTTTATTTTATTATCATATTTAAACATTTTATCAAAATATAATATGTCAAACATACACAATCACCAAATATCTCTGTATAACTCATGTAGACAGATGAAGCCTATGTTATCAGCCAGTACATGACATGAAAAGGCGCTTACTGTAGAATGAGTGCTGCTACATCACAAATAAGCAATTCAGTCTTGTAGAGCTAAGTGGGTCATAGGTTATATCCTACTGTACATAATACCTCTACCAATACTACAAATCATTTCCATAACAAATATTGAAATTTTGTTTCTTTGATGACAAAATTTGTGTCCCCACCAGGAAATCATATTAAATAAAAATCATTGAAATTAAAGTAATATTATAAAAACAATGAAAATAGAAGTATTATTAATTACATTCTTAATATTAATGGTTATATAAAGAATAAATTATCATTATATGAAAGACAGAAATCTCTGAAAAACCACTGTGGTTCATGGATGCCACCTGTCTATAGTATTAAGTAGTCCTGTAATAATAAATATGATAATACTAGAAATCAATCAATTAAATCATATTTCTGCAACACAAACAAAGCTGACAAAATGTATGAATTTAACTTAATCACATAATGCATGTGAATTGATGACCAGCATCCTGACGCATTTCACAATAATTATTTTGGTCACATGATCCTCTGCACTTCCTCCTTAACAATGAGTGAATTCAGTATAAAACGTGTAATATTACCACACCATTGAGTTGGCAACTGAATGTGTCAATTACTACAGTAATGACACATCTTCAGTTTTCAGTCATTTAAATGTTCAATAATCTAAATGAATTATTTAAGCATCTTGAGTTAAAAACTTTTTATCATTTCAAATATGGAATATTTAACAAAAAAATTAATACCTAACAAAGCCAGATGCATAGGACTCCCTCTAATTAAAGACCACTTTTGGGACCAAGGTTTTCATGGTCTTTAGTCTTAAATTAGAAAAAAAAAAATTACCAAAAAGGTATAAGAAGGTAATTTGGGACTGCAGAAATATGGTCTTTAATTGGAGGTGTTCTTCCACAGGAGTGGTCTCTAAAACGAGACCTGTTTTTCATTAAAACAAAGAATTATGCACATTGCGATATTCCCAAAAATAAATTTTTATCGCGTAGACAAATTTGTACACTTTTACACAAAATATGTTGATTCAAAATAACATACAACATTTAAAATAATAGATTTTGATGAACCATTTTAATGTAACCATGTATATACATTTTTATGTGTAACCAAGTACAGTACTTTAGTTGACTTCACAAAAAACAATGGAAAATGGTTTTGCAACTCTTATTAACACCTCTGAAAGAGAGTAGTGTCTGTGAAAATGTTTGATATTGTAAGCGACTCACTACAGAAAAATTTGAACCCGGGAACCTAGGGTTGAAAGACGAGCACCTAAACATTATTCAAGCATCAATTTTTCTTTTTCTAAATAAATGCCTCAATTCTACAGAATAAATTATCATTAAATTAAAATATTTTAACAGTAGTGATACGATCATGGAATGAGACTATTTATTCACTATCAGCATTTGATAAACCAGCCTTGATCCGAGACTAGAACTGTGATTAATGATAACATTATACTGATCACATTAGTGTCTGCCCATAATGAATGTCCTGTCCAATCAATTGCATTATATAAGCTTAAGGTATTTACTATGAGTGCATTAAAGGGTATAATTCACAAAAACAAATATGTAGTTTTACATCAATCAATAACCAACAACCATGTCATAATTCTTACTCCAGTATGGCATTGATGTTGGATATTATACATTGCATAAAGCACATCAGTATATTACCCAATAAAATATACTGTATGTAGTTGCATAATATGCAATTTTTACTATACATTATGTAGATTTATTGGTACGACATAGAATTATCCCAGCTGACAATTTTTTATAACATAATTTCCGACTAAAATAACATTGCAAATGTTGGTGCAACGTTGTGTCACTATATTTCTGACATGCATCAACATTCGCTATAATACTATCATGTTTTGTGTTTGCTCGGTATGGTGGTAGTAAGGTGTGTTCATAGACCATGTTCATATCATTATTACGTTTTGATGATCAGTTCATTATGCAATGTCAAAGCTGCTACATCATCAATCAATTTGAAATACTCATTAAATCATAAAAATGCTGCAATTCATAACATCTCATTCAATTTTTTCCCCCTTCACATCCAACAGCAAGTACACTCGGTACTTTACAGAATGGAATGATGCAAGTCTCTTGAGGTGTAGTGAATGGATCTGTTTTTAGTCAGGTGAAAAAATCCTGCAGTGACCAGGGACTGGAAAGCAAGCATCTTTTGTTATTAGGCAACACTTTCTTTGTACCTTGTTTAGCAAACCTGCCGACTGCAAATTATTGATGATTTCGAATAAGTTTATTTTCAAGTCAATTAGCACACCTGCCTCCATGAAAAAATGTAAATTTCAGAAAAAAATAAAAGTTAAAACATTTTTTTTATTACACCCTCCGCCACCTTAAAATCTCTAAAGATAAGATATTTTTTCCTAATTATATAAATTTGAAGCATCTAACTATCCCATAACATCCGCCAATAAAATGTTATTTTTTATTTTCTCCTCTGTCTGGATGTTTTTGGCAAAAATATTTGCTACAGTAAATAAGAAAACAAAATTATATAAAATAAATGAAATTATCTAGCCAAGTATTTACCTAGAATACTGTAGTCTATTTTGTTGTATGAAAACTACATTTTTCACTTTAAATTATTAATAAACAAAATTATCAAATTAAAATAATCTAGTTTACAGAAATTAGACTTAACACCAATTGTACAAACCTGCCATTCTAACAACGGTTGAAGAGGATGATGCTAATTTCTTGTCCGTAGCGCTTCTATTCAGTGTTCCAATCAAACAACAAACAACTGGATATACCTGCAGATAGTATGTGCTACTCTTTGTATACTGTACCAGTCTAGATTCAACATTCAAGATGCAATACTGTTACAGTATATTATTTATACTTATTCTCATTTTGGCAGGTATTGTCTCTCAGTACAGCCAATCAGAGAACTGTCAAATTTACTGTTTCACTGACCTAGATGCTTTCAATGACAGTACACAGGAAGCCTTAGTGGTCTAGCTACCTCCACACAGCTCAACAGGTGTTAAACATCCAATATTATTGATTATGTACTATTCAAAGTATTGGCAACGTATGATGATGCTCTTAATTTCTATTATTAATCATTAGAATTGCTGGCTGAACTATGAACTACTATGTAAACTGCTTTGTCAACCTGTTGCACTTTGGTTTTCCTCGCATGTTTGCATTGATCTTCAACATCAACCATTCCTTCAAAAATTCAAGTGTTGCTAAGTGGTTGATTAAAAAGTAACTGAGCAAAGAGCAGAATCTCATATTTCCCCACGTTGTTGAAAGCACCTTGGGACTGGAATGGAATATCTAGATTTAAATAATAATTTAATCTAGATATTATACAATGAGTTATCATTCTAAAATGATACTATATCAACATAAATCTATCTATTGCTAATAAATACCTATTTACTGTACACTTCATATTTAATTTGCATCCTAATATAGACCTACTAGTACAGTAACATCTCCCAATTACGTACCCCTCCGTCCAAACAGGGTTCGTAAATGAGAAAATTCGCAATTCAGAGAGTTCTAAATTCAGCATCTCAGTGTGGTGAGTGTAGGCCTAGGCCATGCTACAAAATAGGGCTAGGCTAGGTGGCCTAAGCATTGGCCATGTGAGAAAAATGTTGTCACAAATTTACGACTTCTGGAATTTACTGTTTTCTGCAACAAAGTAATACTTTACAGAAGCCAAAATTACATGTGCTCACTGTGAAGTATTAATTTTAAGTGATTTCCGAATGAAAATATGACCATAAATGCCCAAAACGAGTGTTACTTTTCATGAAGATCGCAAATCCATGTGAATAGCACCCCTAATGATCAAAAAGTGAGATTTACTCTACCTAGTACAGTGTGCCTGAACAAGCATGCACAACTCAAATACAATCACGGCTGAAAACGATTGAGATTTCTTGCTTTAAATTTAGCTTTATTGCTTTCAATGTTTTCTTTCTTAGCTGATGTAACCGTTTAAATTATTTCTGAAGACTTCTAAATATATCTATAGTTAAAAACTATCGTTCGTAATGACGTCATCGCCGCAAATTTGGTATTGTAAAATCCAGAGTTCGTAAATGGGAGGTTCATAATTGGGAGATGTTATGTACTGTATGGCAGATTACACTATCAGGATGGAATCAACTATAATAAACCACCCGTTCTGCAACATATGGAGACAACAACATTTTTATGGGCCACACAATCACTTCAGATAGCAGAAAAAATTCACCATACAGACAATACTTTAAATACAAAGCAGGCAAATATATTCCTTTTAAATTCAACAATATATGCAATTAGCGTTTTAGCTTGATAGGTACAGTAATGGTCAATAAGCATTTAACTGAACATCAATTTAATTCTTTGATGCCTATCAACAGTTATGTTAACGTACTATAAAAAAACATATTGACATTTCTAATATTATTGATTAATTTTTGGATCAACTTTGCTTTTCATAATGTTGATATAGTACAGTATCTATCAAGTAGTATTAAAAAAAAAAAAAAAAAAAAACCCAAAAGAAGCTTTGTTTTTCAATCCCAAGATTCTACCACATTCAATTACTGTCTGTACTTCAGGAATTTTTCTCCACTGAATTAAAACAACTTGTTGAAATTTTATTGTTGTTCTAAAATAAATAAAATAATTACAAAACAAACTTACAATTGACTGCCATTGGTTTGCTAACCACTTTCAATGTTCACAGAGGTATTAAATTTTTAACCTGTTCTACTAACAACACCATTTGAAAACTAGTTTTACTCCAACTTAAAAAGTGAAATGAAGCTAATTTAGGTACAATACCTGAATAACTTGGTTTCAATCAGACATGATAATTTCACGCAAAATTAATTGAGGAATGTGAAGTTATTGAGTAAATTAGGTTGAGCAATACACAGATAATGGTTGCTAGATGGATGAGTGCACTCAGAGACAGCAAAGATTTAAGTTTAGTGCTGTAGATTGCAACACATTGTGCAAAGTGAGCATTCAGTGATAAATGTATATCTCAGTACAATGGAATCAATCAAGGTTTACTTGATTTGGTGTTAAACGGTATTATCAATTATTGAACATAATTGCACTTGCCATAAGTTTCGTAGGCATAGTAACTCACATAATTCTATTTAATATTAAAACATAATTATTAATTTCAATTTGCATAATTATATTTAAATTGAGGCTCATAAAAGTCAGACTTAAAAGCATTTCAAATAAACAATGTAAAATAAATTCATACATGGCAATACTGCATTCTTCCTTACGTTAATCAACACCAAATATCAAACAAGACGATTTTGGAAAATGAATTTATAAATGAACTTTGAACTTTTATCGGAAACATTAAACTTGAATAAATAAAATTGTACACTGCAAACTTAAATAGGAAACAAGCCCACTTGTTGTATATAGGGTAAATAGGAAATTAAAAACAAGATTAAAATTAACGAAAGCATCACAAGCTGTAGTAATTATAGTTCTATTCTACTGTATGTAGTAGTATTAAGATTAATTTCACAACTATCTTGTCATTAAGGTGTAAAATAATTATTTTATGAAGGTCAGAATGCTTTATGTGTAGGGATACATACTTGAGTAGGGCACCAGAGGTAAATATGGCAATAGCTTACCTCTGACTGAGATACCCAGGGATTTTATAAAGAAAGGGGAGTTATCTCATCTTTTAAATCTGCTCTAAGTACTATATTTCGTATATTAAATTATTCTTGATACTTTAATTGTATTTTCTTTGTAAGGTGGAGTGTGTGCAGTATCTGTTTGGGCTTCTGCCTATTCTCACTCCAGGCTATAATTGTTCTTGATGATTGCCAATAAATATTATTATTATTATTATTAATATTATAGGGATTAGGGGTTTGTTAAGGCAGTAGTGTTACACTAAGGGCAACAGTGTCAGCAGATTTGTAAACAGCGAAAAAAACCTGACAAACAAGAAATAATATCAAAATGTATGGAATACCTGGCATTAACAATAAAAGAAATGTCAATAATAGAAAAAGGCAAGGTATTTAGAATTAGACTGAACTTTAAAAGTGCTACAGAATGACTTGGAAAATTGCATACTGTACTGTACTATAGAGAGGAAATGATGCTTTACAGTGCAGTAGTTGGATATGTGTCAATCTATGAGTGAAATTGACACACAACCACCTTGATAAATTACTAAAGTGTGCACTAAATTCATACTAATTTGTCGCAACCTAAACGGTGATGGTTTCGAGACTTACAATGTATAATAATGTGCTGAATACAGTATGGGCATCCTGATAGCTTCTACAGTATGTTAATAACTGAATGATGAAAATTCAAAATTACAAATGAATATTAATTAGTGGGCATCCTGTGTCTCACAAGTTCTGACAACTATATGTTGGGAAATCCAATGTTATGACAGATTAATGAATACAATTAGTAAAAAAATGTTCATCATTGGATGCCACACCCTGGAAACATGTGCATTCTGTGTGTTTAATAATAATGATTTTTAAATTTTGACATTTAAATTTGAAAATTCAGAAGTGTAAAAACATTCAAAAATCAGATGGAGAAAAAGAGTGGCCTTATAGCTTTGCTTCATGAATACTAATGCCTGAAAGCTAAGAAATTTCATGGATTATGAGTATGTTCATAAAGCTACATGATAAAAGGAATCGAGTAAAATGTTTTTCAACTAAGGCCTACGATGCTGATTAATTTAATTACTCAGTGGTCTAAAGTCTCCCGGAAATCAGTAGTAATTCCTACATTTTGTAGAGCAAGCAAAAGTCATCCGGAAACAAACTCATCTTCCGTAAATTCAGAATGTTTACATGTTTTTACTATCAAAATCAAAATTAGCTAGGCCATGAGTTATAATCAGGCATAGTAAAATATAATGTTTAGTGTACATGAAAGCTCATTGACCTACTATTTCCAAATCCATGCCCCTGCCATAGAGAGAATGTCTGTTAGACTTACACTACAGTGAATGTGGAACTATGTCTCACAGCTGGTAAAAGAAAATTAACTTGTCCAGCAAGAGATTGACAAATAAAACATCAAGCCTAGACTTGTATTTATTCCAATCATTAGTGCGTTTCCTATCAGTAGATATCATGACAAACAGCTTTTATCAACTCAGATCTCTGTATACGTGTCTGACATTGTATTATAATAATATCACATTATCAATTTAAAATACGATTAATGAACTAATTTGAAGGACATACTCACAAAGGAAATTTGAAACAGAAAAACTTACTGACCAACATTGGAATGATAGGCCTACCTGAAATGGCCAAGCAAACACATATTATTAACCTCATTTTATTCCTTCTACTGGCTACTTAAAATTTATCAATGGAAATCCGTTAAAAGCTTCAATCCTTTATTATCCATAAAAGTGAATGTCATCGTATAGTAGTTGTTAAAAATGTAATAGCAACACAGTGTTCTTATGTACTGGTGTCTCCCACACAGTTCATATGGCACTGGCAGGAAACTCTGTGATTCATTCTCTACTTTAGTCTGACACTGACAGGACTATCATCACAGTTTTCTATGACACTTTCCTGTCATTGAAAAAAAAAAACTTTAAAGGAAGTCCTTGTTTAATTACCATAGCTTCAGGTCACAAGCCAAAGGTTAGAGTTCAATATAATTATTATATTTAAAAAAAATATTTACAAGGTAATAGGAAAAAAATATTCCATGTGGCATTGTAAAATTTTGTTGATAAACTGCCAACTATTGTATACTCAGCATTCATGAATCTTCATGAGGATCAATGCACTGTTAAACTAAAGTTTGATGATTAAATTATGTTAATTTAATGAAAACAATTCAAAGATTATACAATCTATTAATATGTACACTACTTAAGTATCCTCATACAAATAGTCTCTCTCTGTAGTGGAGGTGTCGGTGGTTAAGATGCTACAGCAGCTTTCGAATCGCATAGTTCTGGGTTCAAATACCACAATTTTTTCTCGACTTAAAATGGTAGGCCTGAATATCCCATTCCATCCGAGTCACCTTGGAAGGGGTACCAATTGAACAAGGAGAAGGATGGTGCACCAAGGATTCTGCACTTTGATTTTGCCAGATGGTCTGATTATTCAATAATTTTTTAACATTGTCTAAATAATGATTTGACATTGAACTACAGTTTACTATACTCTGGTTCAGTGATTACCTACTCTTTAGGAGGTATTCTTGTGCATGATGCAAGTGCTTTATAACTGAGACAGGAAAAGGCGCTATATCTGACCATTACTGTATTATTAATATCAGCTGACCTAAGGTTAGCTGGAAGGTCACCCTCTACATAGTATAAATATGGTTTTAACAAATTAATTGGTATATGAACACAAAAAATTTGTATCTGCAACATTCCAATGAAAACGAAATTGAATAACAAATGGGAGTTGAGTGGCCAAGCGGTAAGGTAGGGGTGCCACTAACTACTGTACCGCCTTAACATAGGCATCCTTATACCTTGAGCTATCTTTTCATTAGAAGTGATCAAATAACACAAATTAAATAAAGCTCTATATTTTCACATATTATAATTGCTCAAAAACCTACAGTAGTATGATAACGTACCATAAAAGCTCGAAGAGAAGTCCTGGGCTTCTTTTATTTGCTAACTTTGGACGGGCTACTTTTCGAGATGGGCTTCTTTTCGAGTCAACTTTTGCAAAGTACAGAGGGGAGCTTCTTTTCAAAATGAATGTTGTAAATTTTGGAAATTACTGTACTATAAGACAATATTTTAAATAGGGCCACTTTAACATCAGCCTGTACCATGGTGTACGGTAAGAATGGCCCCAGAAAACTGTTTATAACATGTAAAGTTATTTCATTTGATACTTAACAAAAGTGAATTTGTGGTTATCTATGAGTTGCATATTTTGGTAGTTGAAGTACTGTATATATGTCATTCCTCTACTTTGTTAGTGGAATAATGTTTTTAAAACTTATTTCAACTATCAAAAAATGTTCAATGGCCGTTGTTTTCTGATAATCTTTCAGTACATTTGCATCTGTTGTGTACTGTATTTGTTATTGATTGAATTCTTGCTTATTACAGTATTTAAATATTTGAAGATTTTTAAAAAAATATCATTTCTATTACTGAATTTTTTCATTGGGGCCATTTTTACCTACTTGTCATTCGGGGCAATTTTTACTGGGGCCATTTTTTCCGGGGCCATTCTTAATACCTACATTCGTATTAACCAGCATTAAACCACCTAAACATATGTGTAAACCAAGCCTGGGCTTCTATTCAAGGTTTTAAGGTAATGGTACTGGCCTAGTATCATACTGTAGTCTGACAACACCAAAGCTAAGTTTAACACAGGCAAATATTCAGACTGTCAGTTCAGTATGGCAAAATCATTTAGAGTACTCTAGTACTGTAGGAGTATATGATGATGCAGTGTTCATCTTGACCATGTCAGCCAAATTCTGTTTTTAAAATGTTGGCAGCCCTGATGAAAGATGTGAATAAGGCAGCTGGCTGACTGCTGGACATCATATCACAGGACAACAAATCTTCTCTTTGCGGTATTAATCAGGTTAAGAAAAAAAACTATGGCGCTCAGGTAAATCAAAATAATTTATACTATAGTCAACTGACATAGCACTTCAAACTGTTTTTAATTTTGTAGGAACATAGCAATTTAGCTTCGATCACTTAAACTTAGGGTTGAGGTTCAAATCCGTAGGAGGCTATGGCTTCATAAAATAATCAGAATTCTTATAATACAGAGCCAAGAAAAAATTTGAAAAGTGTTCTCAAACATATTTATTTCCTTTGAATTTTCAATTAAATTATTGTGTTGCCATCTGTGGTTTTGAAGAAGATAAAGACAAGCTGTTGGATAGGACAAATAAGGCTGAAGGTTACAGCGTTGCTATGGCAGACATTTCAGAAATTGCAACTTGCCTATCGAGGAAGGAAGCACATTTTGATCAAACTGTCTCACCCTTGACGATAACCAATCCTTATTCAATTTATTGTATTTTCCTCACTAAAGTAATTGTCACTAATTATTCTTTTATTTACTGTAAAATATTTTCTACTAACCATACAAAGCATTCAAACACAGTAGTCTACACCGCCCTTTGAGACCCTTAACTTTTCCTGTGTGGTTTTCTGTCATTAAATATATTAATATATTAATCACTTAAGTGGACGGAGGGAACTGTGTTACGCTATAACAAGTGAAACCAACTATATGGAAAGAAAAACTGCAGACATTCTTAGTTTTACCGGAATGACTTTTAAAATAGGTATTTTGTCTCAAGTAAGGCCAAATAAATTTAATTGTAAGCTTCACATCTGGTAACTATTTTTGGTGAGGGTACATTCTTATTTAATACTATCCTATACAAATAATCAAGCTAAAAGACAAAGTGTACATGTATAACGTGTATATCATTATCAGGATAACCAACATCGGAAATTGCAATTTGTTGCAACTTAAATCACCAAGTGCTTACACGCACAGGTTAAGCTGGAAATAATAAAAATATGTTAAATAAATATCTAAAAGGTTTGCTTACCATCTGCCATGACTATCTACATGCTGCATTCATGGACTATTGAGTAATACTAGATAAATACAAGGAGAGATGAATTGTTCAGAAGTTCAAACTAAATGTTGTCCTACAACTATCTTCTCCTTGAATACCTTAAACATTTCCTGTCCCGCAGCAAATAAGGTTAAATAAAGTCTATTCCAGATTGTTTAAAATGCAAATTAACAAGTAATACGGTAGCTAAAAAATGTCTATTGTTAACACAGTGGTTGCCAGGTCTACCTATGTCAACAAACCAATACACATTTCTGGTCCAACGAGTTTACTTAATATAAGGGATGTAAACCAGGTACTGCCTTTACAATAGTTTATGTATTTGATATTTAACAATACAAATGTAAATTTGCAAACAAAGATGAAAAAGTGCTCAGCTTGAAAAAAAAACAGCAAGTAGTAGACAGATAAAAATAGGAAATATCTGTACTCACAATCACAGTTGAATAAACAAGACATTTCAAAGTGAAACTTAGTAAAAGCCTTCAGTAGGGCCTACAAATTATGACATGATTCTTATAATTACTACACAAAAGGTTGAATTTCAACAATGAAAATATAAAAAGATGTATTTTTTTAATAGTCTAATATTTTTTAAGTATAATTTTTTTTAAATAATTCCTGAAGCACAAAACTGTCTATAAGATTTACCAGTATTTTACAAAAACTTTAAAAATCAATCATCATTATGTTTATATTCTGTTTATCTTTGTTTACTAAGGAGAAGTGTATGTTTTATTTTTTTATTTGATTCAATATAGAGTTCTGTTTGTTGTTACCGTTACTCAAAAGTTAATTTCGTCCTCAATGTTTCTTTTATATTTCGTTTTCCTGTAAAATAACAAACTTGTAGAAAAGCGCTCTGAGACTTAGTTGTATAGAGCGCTATATGAAAGCCTACATATTATTATTATTATCATCATTATTATTATTATTATTATTATTATTATTATTATTAAAGTTCGAAGATGAAGTCACGCTCGTTTGCCCATGGAAAAGTATGAAACTTCAATTCCTTTACTTCTTTAACAGCAAAGTCTCTCACATCGTCAAATGAAAATCGACAGGGCAGTAAAATGATTCATTGCTGAGTAATATCATGGAACGAATCAAAACCGCCAGTGGGCTGGAAATTTGGCCTGGAGGCGAGGTTTGAATACCTGGCAGTAGATGTTAGAATTATGAATGCTGGTATGAATTTGATGGTTTTAGTATTGTATATTTAGTTTACACAACTTGCATTTCTTGTATAACATACAGTAGAGTATATCAAGTCATTATGCAAATAACAAAGGCTTTGTTTACTTGGAGTCATGGGCCTATAAAAACACTGAGCAAAGTTCTTACATAGAGCCTATTGTGGTATTTGCCATTTGCTACTGCAAGCTGTCAATTATTCAAATAACATATGCACAACATCTTTTAACAATTCAATTTGGATTTCATGGGTAGGCCTACAATAGTAAGTACTTTTTTATTTGATCAAACTAATTAATAAATCAGGTAAACACTAACACTTATAATATTAAGGATACTAGAGCGCTAACTCCAATGTATTCGATAGTCGGAAAACGCAGCCGAGCTGTGTGTACACCATACAAGATGGCTGCCGTAGATTCAGCCAATCATAATGCACTAAGCATCGTTTCAATGGTGTTCTCAACTTAACATTAAAAATACTGTTATGTTGACATTCGAGCGTTGTAGCGTAGATACGATTTCGATCTTCATTCCTCAGTACCCTATTTCTAAATCAGATACTCCAGCAGGCCTCTTTTTTTTGCTAGGATAGTTTAATCATTTATTCATCATAAATAATGATTAATGAAATAATAAGTTAGACAGAAGGCTTATTTATGGCTATATACCAGGTCAGAAGGTGGTTCTTTCCTTCGGCTGCCATCTTGGACGCTACACATACACAGCTCTGCATTGCTTCGCCAATTCAGCACTCTAGTTGTTTAATAGCTCTATGGGTAAACATATTTTATGACCAAATATTAATCGATTATACCATCAGGGCTGGAGAAAGTGCGGGACCGGCGGTCGGAGGCATTGACCTATAACCTAATTTTAGAAAAAGAATTTTTTTTTTTTTTTGCACATCACAATTTAATGCAAATCTTTCTACTTGCTCCAAACCACTATTATTTACTACTACTTTGCTATAATAGTGTAAATATAACATTCTTGGAGGCATTTGATCAAGATAATCTTCATGGTTGGAGCCACAAATTTTGTTTTCCAGGCCTGTACGAAGCCCTCTCTCAATCAATTACATTTACTTTCTGTGCAAATGGACGATTTTATTATTGTTACAAGTAAAACCACGGAGAGCCCTATATTGATTATAAGATCTTTGATGCACATGGATGAAGCAGCAAAAACGGTTTGATGAAAAATCTGTGTTCAATGTCAATCAGTAAATTTTTCATCAAACTGTTTGATAAAAAATCATAATGTTAAAAAACTTGTCAATTATGTGCTAATAGTGTTTTATTATCATCAATTTTAATACAGTAGTAATATAGGCATATGTCACAGCAACATTGAACATTTCTTGTACAGTGGATATTCGCTCGAAGTTGCTGGTTGGCTGAATCAAACACAAATATTATTCTTCATAGAAAACTGTATTTTACACCATTGATCAAGTTGCAAAAATAAAGTTAAACAAGGGGCTATTATAATAAATGCCTTTGTAAAGCATACAAAGACAAAGTATAAAGTGTATAGCATTGACACCATGCTGGTATCCAAGTAGAATAATATACCAACAATCAAACATCAAAACAAAACAATCCAACTCACCAACAAGTGCATTCACCTTTCTCACCTAAACAGCCTTCTATCAATATATACATCATTCCAGTCTATGCCTAGCCTTGGGTATGACTGTATTTGTTGTTGTTTATTTCAAATCATTAAACCCCACTCAAAAGCACATAGCCGAATCTTTATGGACAATTTTACCAGTAAAAATGTTTTAATTGGGTTAACACTGATGTGATGAGTAAGTTTGAATAAAATGTTTTTATGATGAACTCTTTTTGGGCTGTATATTTTTACAAACTTGATTTGATTTATTCTTCAGATCTTTAAAAAAACAGAAACAAATAAACATGAACAGATCGAATCACAAAAGAGGGGATTAACCCCTAAAATTGCGAAAGATATTTCAATAGTGAACTAACATGAAATGTAAGTTGCTTTCTAAAGCAACAGTATGCTATGTTTGACATTTTTATAGATACGCCTACAGGGGTGGGTTAGAAGGAAGGCCAAGCATAGGCCACTGTGCAGCCTATGAGCAACATGATGGCAATTTTGTTACAGCCAGTGAAATAATTAAATTACATATGCTTATTTATTTTATCACAGAAGTGTGTGTGTATATAATAAACTTTAATATAATAATCATAACACTTCTATGATTTTTTTGTGTTTCTCTTCTCCTGGGCCCACCTAGGCTTACCCCTCCCCTACTCCCGATGATTGACCAAGGCTATTTTTCATTATCGTGGTCGTGGTATTGAATACATGAATGTAGTAGCTGAAGGTTTGCAGATCATAAAGTACATCATAGACCTAGGCACAGACCCGCATGCACTTCAGTAAACACAAACAAGTGCAGAGATCTACTACTAGCCTAGGGCCTAGCTAGGCCACAGGTGGCCAAAGTACGGCCCGTGGACCACATGCGGCCCGTCAGTCAAAAATCAAGACCCTATTTTTGCGGCCCGCCAATCAAAATTGGCTAGAAAACACCTTGTTTTTTACGGCCCGACACCAACCATAATCCATATTAATATGTAAAAAGTAACATTAAAACTGAGAATAGAGTGATGTAAAAACAGTGCTTGGAGGTTTTTGGAAGCTTACTGGAAACATCAAAGTTTGGGTGCGGCCCTCGGTGTTAAATCAAAAATTCACTTTGGCCCTCGGACCGATTTCTATGCCCACCCATGGCCTAGATAGAATCTATTTTTTTTACTACAGCAGGCCGCCTAGCCTAGGCCTACTTACTGAAAGAAATGTCACATCGCAGTGACGTTTAAAATTAAATTAAGGAAAACTTAATTTAAAATCTAAAAGAAAATCATGAATCACTAAATCCACCGAACCTGCCTAATAAGCCTTGAAAGATGGATTTCCTAATCATTATTTTTCTTTTTATTATTATGTAACAAAAATGTTTTGTTTGACAGCTGTGACACAGTTCGTCTGCTGCGCTCGCCTGCTCCTCCCGTGATGGAAGAATGTGCTCAGCCAGGCACTCGAAAAATACTCTACCCTACAAACAAGGTTGATTCATCTAATAATATTAATGTTTTTATTGAATATAGTACCTACAACAATCTCTTTTAAAGAAACACATATGTAATAACAATCATAATTTAAGTAACAGAATGTACATATACTCACGTCAATCGTGTAAAATGATAAAATTAAATAGTTTCGTTTGCAACCCTCTTTTCCAGTTTCAAAAGCGAATGAGGGGCGCTGAAATTCGGATTCGGAAATGTAATTTGTTTTTAATAAATAGGTGGCGCTACATATGTTTTTTTATTTCAGGCATTTCAAGATTGTAATTCTATTAGCCAAAAAAGTTTGTGTTGCCAAGCCAGACCAACACCAAAATCCATAGGCGTAGATCTCGGGGATAGGGGGATATATCCCCCAATATTTGACAAGGGGGATGGTCCATTGTATCATCCCCGTCTCTTATACACATCTAGATGTGTATAAGAGACAGGTTAGAAGGTTCGGATTCGGAAATGTAATTTGTTTTTAATAAATAGGTGGCGCTACATATGTTTTTTTATTTCAGGCATTTCAAGATTGTAATTCTATTAGCCAAAAAAGTTTGTGTTGCCAAGCCAGACCAACACCAAAATCCATAGGCGTAGATCTCGGGGATGGGGGGATATATCCCCCAATATTTGACAAGGGGGATGGTCCATTGTATCATCCCCCCCAATATTTTGACTATGTATGGGATAAAATGGAGCTTTACACACTTCAAAAGACTGTCACAGAAATAATTTGCAATGTCTTATGCGCTTACTTACAAAGATGAAAATTAGCATAGGCCCTAATTAATGTTGATAACAAAATTATTTTATCTGGTACCAATCTAGGCTCTTCTTTCCTTAAATGTTAGATGTGCTTGCAAAGCAAGCCACATTTTCACACTGAAGGGTGTGTACGACATCAGTAATTTTATGTCAATTCCAAGAATTTTCAATCATCCCCCCCACCCCAATGAAAAATACTTTTCTACGCCACTGCCAAAATCACCCAAAGTCTATAGCCTTTTTTTTCCTTTTGCAAAAATATAGATTTTTTCACCAAAGAAACAACACAAAAATTGTGGGGTTTTAAGAGAGAGCACATTTTGGGCTCGATCCCGTCTGAAAAAGAAGAAGAAGGGAAAAAAAAGAAAAAAACACCTCTGCTCTGGAATTGTAATATTTACGTCTGTAGGATACGTCTGTTGGCAAGGAATTTTCGAATGAAAGCTAATAATTTAACTTACTTACGGCTACTTAGGCCTGCACACTAAGCAATTCAAAAGTTGTTTTAGCATGTAACAAAAGGATGAATTTTAGCCGGTAGTTTTACCACTTCACCAGCCAAAATACATTGTGTTTTTGGACAATAGGGAAGGAGTACTGTACTAAAGAAATCCCGAAGGTTTTCCAGCTTATCTTTTGCTCCACTATGTGTGATATCATGGGTTGGCCTAATCGAGTTCTACTTGCTGCCCTGCAAATTTTCTATTGTAGTGCTAATTTTATGGGAGAAGAAGCGCACCCTCCCCCCCCCCACCTCCAGCCTACACCCTTTAATAAGCGGTTAGACGCTTATACAGGGCATCGTGATCTTCGGCGTCCAAACTATTAATTTATAACAGGCCTATCCAATTCAGGCCAGAATAAAATTTTGTTATCCCCGAAAAATATCTCCTTACTTCTCCGACAGGAAGCCTGCCCAACGGTGGGGGGGGGGGGGGTGGTCCCTCCTATCTACCTCCTTTTGCAGCGCTGCTGAGATACAACACTGTATTCGACGCACGCTAAACAGAGATCAATGTGTATCATGTGTCGAAATCCTACACTGGCGCCACCACTATTTCAAAAGTCAATATACAGTATATACCTCGTGAAAAAGCCAAATTGAAGCCCCACCCCTTTTTGTTACAAAAACTAGCATCGAAAAGATTCTTTTATTGTCTGAAATAAAACTCAGAAATTGCAATCAATGGCAAGGTAACAAGTGTTAATATCATATAAAAAATAAAGAAACAATTACAAAAATATAGAAACTAATTAGCACCAAACAATATCTAGTCAAGATGAACATGCAAAGAAAATTAAATACAATTACACGTTAAACTTAAACTAAACTTAAACTTAAACACATTAAACTTACTACTGTACTACTAATTAAAACTACAAATTATCTATTAATATTGTTATTATAAAGGTGAATGGAGTTGGGAACAAAGGAGTTTCTATAACGGCAACGTGTGGTGGGTGGTACATTTAGACGGAAACTTGAGTTGTTAAAAGTAAATTCATTATGTAGTGGATGAGTTGTGTCGGTCATTATTTTCTTAAGTTTAGCTAGTGTGTATTTTTCATAAATATAATCTAAATGTATAATGTCGTCTTTAACAATTTTCTTAACAGTCTTCCTGATGGAGTCTAATTTCTTTATATTTTGTTTAGTCAGGTTTTCATATGTACAAATTAAGCAGTAAGTTAAAACACTCTGTATTATTGCATTGTAAAACAAGATAAGAATGGTGTTGTCTACATTAAGCTTCTTAAGTTTTTTTAGAAAATACAATCTTTGCTTGCCTTTTGTCATAGTAATAAGAAGCCCATCTAGGTGATTTAATGCTGGTTAATACTCTCCATGACCAGATTGATGTTGCAGTGGCCTTATTTATAGCATAGACCTTATTAATTAATAGGTCCGTGTTTATAGTTTTATAGTAATTCCCAAAATTTAATTTCCATCCCTCCCAATCCACCCTCTACCCTTTACTTCGCAAAAGTAGCCTAAAAAAAATCTCGTGTCGAAAAGAAGCCCATTCAAAGTTCGCAAAA
>NW_022758107.1:399444-401245 GCF_011630105.1 Anneissia japonica
TAAAATGATATTGTATATTATGGAATATGGTATCCAATCAAAGCCACCATACAATGGGAGGCTTTAAGAATGAACCAAAGAGTACAAAACTGGAAGAGGTCCGACTGCCGGGGATTCTTTGGAACGCAATCCTATTTCAAAAAGTACTACCCAAAATGGGCGTGGCCTTTAAAAGAACGTAAAGTGTGTTCATATCGAACGCGCGCTGCGCGTCTATAGAACGTATACTGGAATTCGAAACGCGTTCGATACGAACGCCTTTTACGCTCTTATAAAGGACACGCCCTTTGTGGGAGTACTTTTTAACGTTCCATCAAATGTTCCATTGCCTGTATACAAAATAAGGGCAGTCGGACCTCTTGCAGTTTTATACTCTTTGAATGAACCATGCCATTGATGCAATTTGCATATCAAAACAAAAAAATCAATGGAACTGTAAAGTAGGCCTAGTGAAGGAAGGGTAATTAAAGCTGAAAGCCAGTGAACTACGTTGTGGTCTTTTATACAGGTACAGCGGTTGGTCATCAAATTTATTTGATTCTGACAAACAGAATTTCTCCGGCTGAAAACAGGTAAGTGTCTGACAAACAGGCTACGTTTCGTATCGCGTTTGATAATCATGTACATAAATCAAATTAGCTGCAGACGTTTTATTTCTTTACAGGGGTGGCGCCAGGATTTGCCTGACGGGGGGAGGGGGCGAGGTCCCCGACGCCCCGACAAGGGGTCAGATTTCCCAGACGAAACCAAAGTGGGCGTGGTCGAGCTTCGTGTAAAAGGTTTTGAAAGCGGTCCTGGGGGCGAAGCCCCTGAAAATGTTGACAATCTAGGTGTTTCAAAGGCTTATTTAATCGATTTTAGAGTCTACTAATATGTAGAAAATACATATAACTTTTTTTCTCCCCGACGAATTGTGCTTTTTCTCCCCGACGGGTGGGGGACCCTGGCCCCCCGCTGGCGCCACCCCTGTTTCTTTATCAAATAAACCATAGAGAATTACAGTAATCGAGACGTGACAGTATCAAACAGCGAACGGCATTATGGCAAACAGATTCATCTATGTAATTTCTGATTTGGAAATATTTCTGAGATACCATTGCAATCATCGGTGCCATGTGATTATTATCATTTTATGATTTGTTCATATACAGTATTAATACAGCTTCTGAAAACAAATTATTTAAAAGAGCGCGAATGGACATTAATTATCATCATAGTCATCGTCGTCATCATCGTTATCATCATCAATGTTATCATCATTATCATTAGGTCATGATTTAGAATGTTAGTATATCCCAAACGCCACATAGTTCCGCAATGAGTACATTAATGCATCATTATCATCGCCAACGTCATCACCATCATCATTCATCATAATAACCATAACCATCAAATCATCATAATATCCTCCACCACCACCACCACCACCACCTCGTTTTCATTGTCTGCATCAACATCAACTTCGCAGTAGCGGCCACAAGTAAGCTTGTGAGTTTAGATACCTGGAACAGACACAGTGGCGAATTCAAGGGGAGCCCTGCTTCGCCAGGCATCCCTGGTCGACGGCCTGGAATAAAAACATACCTTGTATGGTTCACGTGGATAGATTTTATGGCTTGTATGGTCCAAAATGTGCTTTTAAACCACACAATATTTTTGATTGGCAATCAAAATAAGGTTATTTGTACAGGCAAATTATTATTTTTTAAAATTTTTTATCCGACGACCTAGTCGTGCGTCTGGCGACAGGAGAACAAGCCCTGGCTGACGGGGGTGGGGACAATTCCCCCTGCCCCTATTC
>NW_022758107.1:401410-413429 GCF_011630105.1 Anneissia japonica
AGATGTGTATAAGAGACAATAGCGTAATAGCACCCTTACACTAAACAGTAATGGCGATCGCTAGACATACAGGGTTGGAGAAACTGTCCAAAATAATTAAAATTTTTAGCGGATGCCATCGGGTTCAGAGACGAAGCCCTGGTGTGGGGAGAGGGAGGGACAGGAAATTCTTCCTGGCTAAATTATGGACCATTTTAAAATGTTCGAGACGTTTTATAACTTTATACCATTAAAAAAATAAAACGACCAGGGAACCAACGCAGAACCAACCATGCCGACACCAACACCCCGCCCCGCCCCACCCCACACTTTTATCTCGTATATAACATCGCATTGTCACGGCTGCGTTTGGCCTATCATGTCGTGCTATAATGGAACGCAAATGTGGTTTTTCAATATTTAACCTGCTCTGGGTGAATAATTGAATGCAATTTAACACCGCATTTAAAAACAATGCATCCATTCGTTCGTTTCATAATTATTTTCTTTTTATTACAATTTCAGGGTGTTCAATACCAAGACTAGCTGGCCATCAGGCGTCGTCGAGCGATGGGAATGCCGCTTTGTCGGTTACGATATAGGGGATTAATCACACTGTTTAGCCTTATGACCATCTATATATATTACTGCGTAATCCAGCTAACAATTGAGGCGTATGACGAAGACCCGTACTATCAAGTGAGGAAAAATAATGTGCGGAACTTACGGACATCATCAGTAGCTTTTAATCAATCGAAGGTGCACAATTCAACAAATGATGTGAATTTGACTACAGTTGAAAATATAGCACACCAAGTAATTAACTGCACTCAATGTGAGCATAAACAAGAATTTTCATGTAGAAATATTTCTGATGTTAGGATAATTTCAAGTCTTGGTCATGGCACAACAAAAGAGGTATTTCGCGGGAAGTACGATGGACGAGAAATGGCGGTCAAAATGGTGACTTCTAAAGTTTTGGACGTTAAAAAATGTCTGGAGAGGAAAATGTTTTGGAAACAAGAAGAGTGTTACATATTAGCAAATTACAAGATTCTTAAGGAGATTTTATTTGTAAGGCAGTTACAGCACCCAAATATTCTACAGGTATGTCACTCTCGCCAGGTCATCTATTGCGAGCTTCACACAACAGTTACGCGATTGTGACATACATGCGTTGGCTTGGTGTGGGCGTATTTATATATCTGTTATGGTCTGACTGCCCAACGGCTCTATCCGACGGGTGGGGGGGGGGTTGAACTGTCCGGTGGGGGACTTAAGCTCCCTTGTCCCCCCACTGGCGCCGCCACTGCAAATCAATTAAACTTATCTATCTTACATTTAGAAAAGTATAGGCCTATCTCACTCAAACCAATTCATCGTTATATTTTACTCTTCCAGCCGATAGGTTATTGTGTTCGAAATGAGATAACCTCAGGTCGAGTTGTGGACCATGGTGTCATCTCCGTTACAGAGCTAGGAAAAGCATTTAATTTAAACAAGTACAACAGACTACCTTGGGAACAGAAAATGAAGGTAACGATATACACAATCTATATAATTTCATTATTTTTAAAATTAAATAAATATTCTAAACAATTTTAAATGCTAATGGCCAAATAATACAAGCTACGGTATTCTAACGCTCGCAAAATAAATATAAATACTTGACATAATCACCGACATACAGTACATATCTTTCTTCTGTACAGTATATTAACGTTTTAAACTACGATTTTAGCACTTTCTAGGACCTAGGATTTTTCATTTATATGAGTTTAAAAGGTTATCACAGTCTTCACAACCCATACTAGTCCGATTAATGCTTGCAGATTCACAACCTGGTCTCTTTTCCATCGTTTGTCCACCAGTGACGATGAGTCATTGGGATGTCCAGTGACGACGAGTCATGGGGCCCAGGGGCGAGAAAAAGTTGGGGCCCCCTTGTATATTAGCGAAAGTCTTTTCGCTCACGAAGTGACCTGGGTGGCTAATATCCCTAGAGATAACATTGTTAAGGCTGAAAAAAAAGACTATCTTATTATTAGACAATGTCAACTATTATTTTGCACACACATTTTTAAATATTTGCGTGCAATGTACATTTGGTCTATGCATATAAATCGTCATTTATTGCGTAGGCCTACGTGCATTCCATTAGCGTGCATAAGTTCATGCTTAATCATGATTTGATCTAAGTTCCAATGGAGCTTTTGCCAATAGGCCTATATAAGCATTATCAAACAATTATTCAATCAATTGATTGAATGCATCATGCAATTAAATGCACTTTGTACATATTGTCAGGCCTTAAATCGATTAAATAAGCCTTTGGAACCACTAATTTGTCAACATTTTCGGACTATAGTATACTTTCGAAACATTTTAAGCGACGTTCGACCACGCCCATTTTGCTTTCGTCGTGGATATTTTCCCCTTCTCCGGTGGAATCGCCCCCCCCCCCGGATACCTTAGACCCCCCTGTCGGGCAAATCATGGCGCCACCCCTGCATCAGAGCTAATCCAGGTAGCACGGGGGCTACCCCAACCCCAGAAAGAAAGAGAGAATAGAAGAACTAGTCCATAAAGAGGGAAGTGCGCTACCGTAGGCCTACTTAAAAACAAGCGCATCTTCGATTTAAATTTCATGCAGTGACTACTGTCTCTTATACACATCTAGATGTGTATAAGGCCAATAGGCCTATATAAGCATTATCAAACAATTATTCAATCAATTGATTGAATGCATCATGCAATTAAATGCACTTTGTACATATTGTCAGGCCCTAAAATCGATTAAATAAGCCTTTGGAACCACTAATTTGTCAACATTTTCGGACTATAGTATACTTTCGAAACATTTTAAGCGACGTTCGACCACGCCCATTTTGCTTTCGTCGTGGATATTTTCCCCTTCTCCGGTGGAATCGCCCCCCCCCCCGGATACCTTAGACCCCCCTGTCGGGCAAATCATGGCGCCACCCCTGCATCAGAGCTAATCCAGGTAGCACGGGGGCTACCCCAACCCCAGAAAGAAAGAGAGAATAGAAGAACTAGTCCATAAAGAGGGAAGTGCGCTACCGTAGGCCTACTTAAAAACAAGCGCATCTTCGATTTAAATTTCATGCAGTGACTATTAACACTATATAAATTTACTTTGCCTATTGTAGGTCACACCTTATTGATCACTTTTCCTTCGGGTCGTCAAACTATTATAGTAGTTAGGCTTAAATATATCAACATAAAGACGGTTAAGTAACCAAATTGATTGATCTTTTGAAGTGCCACTTCGATACCAGGAATTAATTTTCTCTGAAACACGATACTATGATAATGTATGAGGTAGTTGGATTTATATACAAGGTATCTAAATAAGGCAAATCTAAATCAAATGACCATCGTTAAGCATTTATGGTCAAATCTATAATGTGTAACAAAAAATTTTATCATCAAAATCCGAAGTTTTATTGATATATTTTAACACGTTATGTATAATGCGTTTACATGTAGGCATATAGGCCTATTAATAATAGGCATACAGGTAATAATGTATTTGATTCTTTATATTTATTGATGTTTTAGGAAAATTAATAGAAAATGTACCCATATTGTAAAACATTATTTTTCATTATTTTTTATAAGAACACTGAGGCTGGAATTGCCTAAAAATTAAGAACAATATAAGAACAAATTGAGGCTAAGGTAAAATGTCTAATGAGATTTTTATATTAAAAAATTAAAAAAAACCCCAAAAAACTATATCTACTACCTTGTGTGCAGTAGGTATGTAATACCGGTACCCTCAATGCAGGACAGTGGTGTCCAACCTGTCATTTTGGGTCATTTTTACCGGGTCATTTTTTTCTGTGGCCATATTTTCAGGGGCCCTTTTTTCAGGAACCATTTTCCGGGGCCACTTTTTACCTAAATTCCAGTACAGTGTATACTGCTGTACAATAATAATTTTCTATGTTTGAAAAGTGTGTATTTAAGGACAAAATCAGAACATTTTGAGCCTGAAATTCAGTGGTGGTGCCAGAGGGGGCCTGGGGGTCTTGCCTCCCCCCCCCCCCCGTCGGGGAAGACGATAAATTTTTTTCGGGGAACAAACAAATAATAAAATATATATACAAATAGTAAAATATTTACATGTAATATTCGTTTAGCCACCATATTGTTTGTGTTAACTTTTCATCACAACAACAATAATAACAATAACAATAGAATTTCACTTTCAAGAATGAGGATTTGATAATAAATTAGATGGTTACATTTCATACTCTTTGTTTCTTGTTTTATTCAAAATGTTTTGGTTTTGGAAGCTGATTTCAACATTGAAAGCATAGCCTACATGACGTCATATTATAGTAACTCGATGCCTATCAAATAAGTAATTAAAATTCGAAATAATTCATCAAATATCCGTGGCTTCCAGGGGGCTTTAATATGTAGACCTATTTGTATACAAGTTTTAAAACATGGTTAAGTATGAATGTACAGTATTTTAAAATAATAATATTAATTATTTTATTGAGATGATAAGCCCTTAATTTAATTTGCTTTCAATCAAACTGTTTACAATTAAAAACTAATAAAATAATGTTAAATTGACTAAAAAACTAAAGTAGGCCTATTTCAGGAAAGTAAGTGAACTATCAACAAATCATTGTAGGGTAATTTGCTCTATTTTGTTCTAGAAACTTGTAAAATAATTAAATTGAATTGAAACTATATTTTTATGTTCCTTTTTATTTCCACCATAGACCACAATCGAACTGCTGGATTTACTAGACTATTTCGCGCATTCTCCGATCGGCTCGCTGATCATGACCGATATAAATACGTCACAGTTTCTCGTCGTCGGGGACAAGGTTAAGCTAGGAGATATGGACGACGTCTCCAGCGAGGAAGGGAAATGTGAAACTAGTAGGGATTGTTATCTGGACAACAGAAACTATGGTACGCACGTTCTAATGTTCACGACTTTGTTTAAGACAATAGGGCCATGCAAATGAACACACACACATTGCAACAGCTTTTTTTCTTGCTGATGTAATGCCCTACAGACTGTAATTAGATTGTGACCTTCCACTCCCACCCCCACAAAACCACCCGTAGGGGAGAAAAGCAATTATAGGTCTGTGTGTTCGTATAGACCTATTAGTGGACTCTAAAATCTATTAAATACACCGCAAAATTGTTATAGTTTATGGGGATTCGGCCCATTTCCGAAGGGGCCATCACCCCAGATCATCCTCACCCCTCCCCTCCCCCCAGCGGGACCCATAGCCACAAGCTCATCGCTTTAAATTGACTGAAGCATAGATCAGTATTGCCACCATTTGGAATAAAAAAGGGCATAAAACCCCACAAAACCGCAAAATTATTATAGTTTTTAGGGGCATCGGCCCCTGGACCACTTCCGAAAGGGACATTCCCCCCCCCCCCGGCAAATCCTGGCGGATTATTTAAAATTGACTGAAGCATTCTAACGAGCTCTGCATTCGTCCAAAATTAGGAAAAAAATTGCATAAAAACCTCAAAAACATGATTTTATTATTTTTAATCAATTAAAATTTGATACAGTAATTAGAGAATCGAGACCCCTAATGCTACTGCACGGAGGCCGTTTGTACCACCTCAGTCCCACCATGGTTGGGGCTCGAAGGTAAGAAAATTTATGATTATGGCGCCTAGATCTAAGGCCGGAAATGGCACCCTCAGACTTACAATTTAAATATAATTTTTTTCTTTTCTCATTTTTGTTTTAATTTAGAAAAAAATAGAGTTGGGGGCCGGGCCGGATGCCCCTGCCGTTTGAATCAGCGACTGTTTAATTGCGGCGGCTATGCGCTTAATGTTAGTTCGTGAGACCAATTGCAACATAGGCCACACGCATCCATCTACAACTGTATTACGAATCAACAGTTAAAATCAATACAACACATTGTAACCAATTCATTCTCTAGTGTTAACTATGGATTTTAACCATCAGAAATTATTCTCACATTAGTTAACATGACAACAAAACATATTGCCACGTGAATTTTTTAAAGAGATCCAACTGTTTAAGTGATGAAAGTACGCTTGCCGCGACAAATCGTTCAATACATTATCACGTTTGGCAGTCTGTTGTTTAGTTTCAATAGGTTTGGCAGTCGTTTTTTTAAATTTTTTTTATAGTATTTCGTTGCTAAGTTATTATCATTATGAGAACCAGACCATCGGCTGGCTGTTCATATTAAATAAGTAAGAACCAAGATGGCTTTTTGAATTATTGCTATCGTATACAGTAATTATAGGTCTGAAAAAAATAATCAATACGCGCTTGTTTTTAAAGTCCTTCTCAGCATTCCTGTTTTAATTTGTTTTGTGTTTTTCGTTTTACAAATGGCTTAATTTATTATCCTAACATAAAAAAACATTTTTTAAATGTGGTCATGTAGAATTATCAAGCAAATAGGCCTATATAAAACAATATCTACTGATTGGAAACAATTATTAACCTAATGGTTATTATAGGCTCCAAGTCTAAATTCATTATTCAATGATTTATATTATTATTACAAAATCCTTTAATATTTATTTGATTACAGTTATGCGTCTGTTAATTGGCGAGATAATAATTCTCTTTAGAATTTCCAATAAAATAATCAACTACATTAATATTAATGATATAGTAGTAGTAGCAGTAGTAGCAACAGCGGTAGCAGCAGTGGCAATAGTAGGTGGTAAATAAGAATACGGGTACTAATAATAATCCGGGCATAGTCAACAACGCCGTGTACATTGGGACAAAGCCGAACTAATAGCCACTGTACAATCGTGGCATTCCAGAAGGACCAGAGAAGCCATAGAAATCCACAAACACAATAATACTGTTCATCAAGATATTGGATTTGTCATTAGCGATATTTGGCTGCCCATGTTTATCGGACCTAGCTAAGCAACCCCACCATTTTCCCGCCTTACAGGAACTTTGCCTTTGGTTTTTGGTCGTTCCCAACCCTTTTCCCGCCCTACTGGAACTATGCGTTTGTTTTTGGTCGTTCTCATCCCCTTTCCCGCCCTACTGGAACTATGCCTTTGTTTTGGTCGTTCCCACCCTTTTCCCGCCACTGGAACCATGCCTTTGTTTGGGCGTTCCACCCTTTGCCTCAGTGAACAATGGCTTTTGTTTTAGCCTTTCACTAGCAGTCTTCTCATTGGTCAGTTTATCCATCCAATCACCTACATATAAGTTTTTTGTGTACAAAGGGGGGAAGCCGCGGCTCCCCACCCTCCCCCCGGATACGTCCCTAAGGACAGATGTTAGTTCGATATCTTGTGCTACTGTAGTTGTGTAATAATTCAAATGTCTTAAATAAGCGGTTAAATGATACATGCAATTGATATTTATGATATTGATACATAGGCACACAGTACTAAAGGTTAAAAATATTTAATGTTTGAGTAATAATAAACAAAGGATATGAAGGATGTAAAGTGGTCAAATGACAAATACAGTATTTCTGAATGCATTTTTCTGAAGTGTGTCCAAAATGGGTAAAAAGTTAGAGTATTCACTTGTTTCTGTCTATAATTTTACAGGTATTCAGTGTGTGGTGAACATATGTAGAGGGATTAATTCCAAATTCAACTTACATTATTTTAACAAGAAGATATTTAGCAAAATTCTACTAACAGCACCATCGACATCGCTGAAGGATGAAACCACTAGCGCGTTGAATTATATAAAACATCCGAATTCAACGGCCGTCCAGATCAAACAGTCCCTTCAACGAATCTTGCTAAAAGCAACCAATCCATGACAGTACAAGCAAACGCTACAGAATAACGCAGGTTTAATTTCGGTTGTACACTGATTTCTATTGGAACTAGTGACCTACTCAGCTGGTTGGCGTTATTCCGGCGGCCTATTGGGGGTAAAAAAACTCCTAGAAACTAAGCGATCAAGAAGGAGCCATGCAGAATAATACGAAACTTTAAAAGAAATCTAAAGTAAGAACATGAATAACAGCAATAGGAATAAAGGGATTAGGCTCTATGATGTATATTTGGTTCATTAATAAATCAGCCACATTGGAGTCAATAAGAAAAGTAGGCCTACTGTTGGCAATTGGTCTAACCATGGTCAAGGTGGTTAGACTTGCTATACTTGGAATAAAGTATTGTGTAGTGATGGTCCGTGGTGATTTAACACACTACTAACAGTGCCAATGTTTTCTGGTACTTACTTGGGCATTGTGTAATTTAATACAGTACTAACTCAGAGTGAAACATTCCAATATAGGCCTATGTATTCTTAATAACTAATTTAATTTATAATAATTATTTATGCCTTTTTTATTATATTTTTTTAAACAAATAATTATTAATTTGTGAGTTTTATAGCCAAGCTTTTAATGACCTTATAAAAGCATAGAATTTCGTATGTGGTTAGAATAGTGTAAAATCTATTGTTAAATATGACTCATACGTCACACCTTTCCAGAATCCCACTTTTCATTTCAGATTCTTGAGAATAGAAAAACCATAATGTATTGTTTTTTTTTTTATAGGTTTCTAAATTATATATTCAAAATACAATAAGTTATTTTTGCTATTTTGCGATCAGGGATTACAAATACAAAGAACAAAATGATACGCAGGGCTAAAGTATGGGTGGAGTCAGGGCCGTATCTAGGATTGTCATTATTGGTGTGAGTGGGTGGGGGATGTGGGTGAATGGAACAACTGTGTTATAATACATACGGTACTATTCCTGGAGGGATCAAGGGGCGGAACCGGTTGGATCGCAGTTCGATTTATCATTAATTTCAATGCGATAGTTTGCTGGTTAAGGCTAATATTTAAGGGATTCCATTTAAATATGTATTGAATAAGAAATGTTATATTTAGAACATTCTTGACTGTCTTAAAAATATAGACAGACCGATTCCTCCAGAGTATGTACCGTATACAAAATTATCAGACACGCTGCTATATTCCAGACAGAACACAGACTATACCTAGGTAGCAAGCAAACATGGACCTCATATGGGAAATGCATGGGCCAAAATGTGGGCCCTACAGTTTGGCCACGGGAATGAGCTGCCTGTGCACCCTAAATCCATAAGGGTCCCATAAAGTTTGGGCCACATGCAAATGTGGGCCATTTAAAGGATATATTTAGGTCCCTTAAGGTTTGAACTATGGTTTCATTTGGGACCCGTATGGGTTTGTCCAATTTAATTCATGGGCCAATTGTGGGCTCTATCTGAGTTTTTAAGGGGTTGAATCGGGGTTAAAATGTAAGGGGACCCTATAAATTGGCCCATATGGGAAAGAGCTGCCTGTGCACCCTAAATCCATATAGGTCCCATAAAGTTAGCCCAAATTAATTTATGGGCCCTTTAAAGAATATATTTGGGCCCCTTAGATTTGCATTATAGTTTCATTTGGGACCCATATGGGATTTACTAAATTAATTCATGGGTCATTATTGGCTATATCTGGGTTTCTTGAGGATTGAAATGTAAGGGGCCACTTATATATAAATTGGCCCATACAGGAAAGAGCTGCCTGTGAACCCAAAATCCATAAGAGTCTTATAAAATTCATGGGCCCGTTAAGGATAATATTTGGGCCCCTTAAGTTTGCATTACGGTTTTAATTGAGACCCATGTGGGTTTTGTCCAAAATAATTGACTCCTGTAGACTTACAAAATACACTGAGTTTAAGATATACAAACCATAATTTCTTTAGTTAAAAAAAAAAAAACAAAACATAGCGGTACTTTATGGGGTATGGACTTGCATACCCCTTCGCATATCATTTGGCTTAGTCTTTACTTTTACGCTTACAGTCCTGTTTATATCAGCAGTTGTGTCATACTTATAAGCCTATTATATTATAGCATCACTAGAGATTATAATACACAGAACCATCGTTTGCATCAGGCGTGCATATAAACCAACTTTATTAGTGTATTGAAGCAGCATCTCTCCATAACTATGCATTTTCTTGTCCGATGAAAAGGTAAATGAAGAATCTTACTAATATTTAAGATAGTATATGAATTCTGCAATTGAACAAATCAAGTTTGAAATATTGAATCACAATGGCTTGTTGGTATTAACTTTTTTCGGAGTTCCACAACACCCTAGGGCCTATAGGCCTAAGTAGGATCTGCTATTTTACTACTGCAGGACACCTACTGAAAGAAATGTCACATCGCAATGACGTTATATTAAGGAAAACTCAGATTAAAATCTAAAAGAAAATCATGGATCACAAAATCCATCTAACCTGCCTGAAAAATGGATTTCCTTTTCATTATTATTTTTTATTATTATGTAACAAAAATGTTTTGTTTGACAGCTGTGACAGTTCGTCTGCTGCGCTCGTCTGCTCCTCCCGGGATGAAAGAAGGTGCTCAGCCAGGCACTCGAAAAATACTCTACCTTACAAACAAGGTTGATTCATCTAATAATATTAACGTTTTTATTGAATATAGTACCTACAACAATCTCTTTTAAAGAAACACATATGTAATAACAATCATAATTTATATATATATATATATATATATATATATATATATATAAAAAAAAAATATCTCAATCTTCCTATTAATTTATAATAGGCTTATCCAATTCAGGACAAAGAAGTCCTAACTAAACCTAGGGCCTAGGCCTATTTCCAGTGGCGGATTTAGGGGGTGATGACGTAAGGGGCGTACCCCCCCCATGTTTTTTTCCTAAAAAAAAAAAAAAGAAAGAAAAAAGAAACAGAAAAAATTACACCCACAGTGTTTAAGTCTACTTTTCCTACTAAAAACACCCTAGGAGAGTGCTATTCATAAATCCACTTGGTGAGAAATAGAACACTTGTACAATGTTAATATACAGTAGCGGAATTTGTTGTTTGACGACTTTTTTTTAACGGATTTTAGATATTAGTTTTCCTTTTTGCTGATGTTTATGCTCGATGTTGCTGAGAAACTTCATCATGTTTTCTAGAAGTGAAATCTCTTTTGAAATGGTGTACATTTTTATGGGCCTTTGCATGTTGTCAAAGATTATGTTCGAGATGTTCGTGGAAGAGGCACTAAAACCCACAGCTGTGAATGAATTATTATTAATTTAATGACACATTTCATAGTTATGAAAGGTTCCCTGTATATTAAATTTTCTTTTAAAAGACATACACCTATTTTTTTTTATTTGTTACTGAAAACTGCCATGCTAGATAGTCAAAATCGACTCAATACAACCTCATATTCCTCAAAAATGTGCTGGGCTGGACCCCCACCAGGGGATCTGCCCCTGGACCCCTCCGGGGGTCCTAGGTGCCCCTCCCCACCCCCGGGCCCTGTCTCTTATACACATCTTAAGGGGACCCTATAAATTGGCCCCCCTTTCTGGCCGGCTGGATCCGCCCCTGTCCTTTGCAGCGCTGCGGCCACTGAGATACAACACTGTATTCGACGCACGCTAAACAGTGTATCATGCGTCGAAATCCTACACTGGCGCCACCACTGTTTCAAAAGTCAAGATTCTATAAGTGACGTAACTGAGGTCGACTTATAAGCAAGCATTATTGTTCCATAAGATTTGTGCAGCGCACATTCATTTCAAAATCTATTAGATTCAATCCCGGGATTCAATCTTACAATGTTGAAGAATTCCCCGCTTTGGAGTTTCAAGTCATAGGTGTGATTCAGGACTACCAATTCCATTCCAAATCATCATTAATCACCCAGGAGACCCATCTCCTGGGTGAAACGAACGTGTAGCCTACAGTAAGTGCCTTCTCTATGCAAGTGCCAACATTTAAATGTTCGTCGCAACGTCTCGGCTTCCATTTCTTTATTCTAGAAAACTACAAAAACAACGAATTTCTTCTTGGTTGTAATGATCAAAGTAGGCCTAATTATTTTAAATTTTACATTTAGCGTAAAGAATCCATATTCATATAAGCAGTGATCTATAAAAATGATACCCATCCGTATCTTTATCGGATTGATTTCGCACTCTATGTTATGCCGATACAACA
>NW_022758107.1:415688-427243 GCF_011630105.1 Anneissia japonica
GTGTAATTTTCACTGTTCCATAATTTTGTACTTTATGTTATCTTCTTTAGGCTTCCAAACATATTGGCTAAGTGTATTGTTATTCTTGTATTTATCATTACGGAATGAGCTGGTATGCATTGTATCTACTTTTAAACGTATTTTCCGTAAGACCAACGGCATCATAGACCTTATACTAAAATGATATTTTATATTATGGTATCCAACCAAAGCCACCATACAATGGGAGTCTTTAAGAATGAACCATGCCATTGATGTTTCAATTTGCATATCAAAACAAAACAATCTATGGAACTGTGTAAAGCAGTGAAGGTATAGTAAAGCTCCAAGCCAGTTGAACTACGTTGTGGTCTTTAATATACAGGTGCAGCGGTTTGTCTTCAGATTTATTTGATTCTGACAAGCAGAATTTCTCCAGCTGATAACAGGTAAGTGACTGAAACACAGGCTACGTTTCATATCGCGTTTGATAATCTTTCCCACTGTACATAAATCAGAAATTTAGTTTCTAATTGATCGATGTCATTGACTTGATCTGAACTTAATAAATCTTAAACGATAATCGGCTCGTCGTAGATCGCGGAACTCGCTTGTACTCGGCGATAAAATGGTGTAGCCTGTAGGAATTAATTTATTATTAGACGCAAACTGATCTCGTTACATCCATTTCCTTCTTGTTGTGCCATATAGGCCTTTTAAAGGCATATTTCTATTATTTTTCAAGCACAGAGTACATTATTTTCTTCTATATGGTTCTGTTAATGGAATTGCTCAACGGCTACGTCATTTGGGCGAAACCATTTGGGCTACACTATATGTGGGTGTGGATACAAATTTCCAAACAAAGGGGTGGTCTCACGTTCTTTGTTGAGATACAGAATTACTATATTGCTAGTAGCCTAGTATATATAAGTCAACCAATTTCAAATAAAATACTGTAAACATACGAATATTAGAGTGGTAACATAACTATTCTGTCCTTTATTATAGCACAATCAATAAGTCACCGCCATTAAAAATGCTCGACCATAGATAAATTCACTCCGAATTCGCCGGGATAGCCAAAAGTCATGAACATTGTTTTGTATTTCTTATGATCTTCAAACAGTCTGTATTACTAATTCGTATTTTCCCCCATATTTATGTCAGTGTTGGGTTCATCTCATAAAAATAACGGAAGCTCATAAGATAAAGTGTAATTTTCTTTCTTAGAAACTCAAAATTTAAGTCTGAGATTGCCATTTGTGGCCTGGCATAGACAAAAACAATCCCTACCTTAGTAGGGCCCATCCTGGGCTTTCAACCTAATCCTCTTTCTGTAAAATTGCCTTTCTGGGCACCCTATATTTCACTGTGGCATAATTCTCTATATAAACTCAAGTTATATTTTGTAAGTACTTTACTGGAAACTAAAGAAAACAGGGGTGGTCCCAGTGGGGAGCCCTTCTCCTGTGAGGGAGATGCTGCTCCCTCCCCCTTTGGGGCCCGGGGAGAACATCTACACTGAGTCGGGGGGAAAAAAGAAAGTATATACATTTTCTGCATTATTAGTAGAGTATCTATCAATTGATTAAATAAGCCTTTGAAACCCCTAAATTGTCATATTTGTCAGGGGCTTCGCCCTGTACCACTTTTCAAACGGTTTGAGCAAGCCCGACCACGCCGACTTCGCTCTCCCTGTCGGGTTTGGTATTCATAAACAATTAAGGAGGGATGCTAGTCATGGGGGGGGGGGGCTGGTCCCCCGGATCTCCGCTGGCGCCACCCCTGTTTTTTTTAAAATTATGATAGTATGATACAGATTTTTTAGAATAGTGTACCTTTATTTCAATTGAATTAAATTGAATTTAATTATGACGAGCAAACCTTATGATTAATGGTCCCGGTTCAAATTATGAACATTTATGGATAGCAGACAGATCATCTGTATGTCTGTTTATTGGCGAAGACACATTTAGCGTTGTAATTTGTATTAAGGAAGCCTCTAATTAGCTTACTTAGGCCTAAATATACAGTTCAATCAATTCAAATACAGGTACAGTAAGTCTAATTAAGTATCAGTAGCTAAACACTGCGATCAATTCGCCAATGGTAAACAAAGTAAGAGTAACAATAAGTTAAATTCCAATTTCATTGCCATACTCTAAGTACGGTACTTATTCTGAAAATTACACAATTTCTCAAGTTGGTGTATGAGAGCTTAAATTGGTTCAATGCATGTTTTGTGTATGCAATGCTGAGGAGGGACATGATTTTCGTTAGTGGGCTAAGTTTCAGTTGGTTTGATTCAACATATAGGCCTACCTCAACCCCACAGTGTCGGAGGGTCGGGTGTTGATAAACTAATATTTTCGGAGGTCTTAAATTTGTACATTAGGTCAACTTCGGCTATATTTCACAGTTAAAAAACCATACATGCTACAGGTGTATTTTAAGGGCCGCACTAAGCTCTGCATATCCCCCTCCGTCTCTAAATTAACCCCTGCTAAAAAAACAGTACCAGATCCAGATTGAGATAGGCATATTATTTAAGGAACTGAACCTTTAAAACCAAATATGAAAAATTGAGTCTGAATTTGATACTGCCATTAAATATGTACGTGGCGAATAAATATTTATATTGTTGGATAATAAAACGATAACAATAGTCAGCAGGTTGTAGAAATCTATTAGCCTAATAATAATAATAATAATAATTGATCGCGTCGTCAACGTAACGTTTTATATGGCTCTTGATGACAAATGTTGACTTAAAAGAGCTGATGGTACCTATTAATTTCCAGGCAGGTAACTATATTAGTATCATTTTATTTGAACAGCAAGATGTGGCGGTACGGGACAAACGTTACACTAATTACAGTTATGTCATTTTATAACATTTTTTTTATTAATACCTTAATAATAATTTCACATTGAATGATAAATTCTAAAAATATGGATGTTAAATGTTACAATAAAGAAACGTCCGTCATCTTAAATTTGATCCAAGTTACTTGACTTATGTACATTACATTATTAGTATAATTATTATATTGCTGTTTATAATTCATAATTTGATTTTCCTTAATAGAGATGGCAGACGGTAAGTCTTTCCTGGCAGTAGGCCTACACTGTTTTCCGCCATACTTAATATAGGCCTATACAGTACAGAACACCTTAATAAAAACTAAATAAGATAGGGCCTACATCAATACAGTACATGAAAATTACACCGAGAAAAATCGAATCTACATAACCATAACATCATTACGTTGCTGTAGTAGAAGTTTCTATTATTTAAATGTTGTTTTAAGTATTATGATGTCATAATTAGTTGTTTCCGCGGGTTGGTGTTTTGTTGTGAATTGTCTCATTTCCATGAGAACAATTGACCTTTCACTTACTAATTAAATAAAACTGTACATGGACTATATTTGCTTCTATTGTAGTGATGATTGTATTAATGTATAGCCAAGGAAAGAAACCACCACCATCGTCATATATATCATGTCAGTAATCGTTCGTGTCATAGTTATGGTAATCCCCGTGGTGGTGGTCATCGCATCCTTATTTACCTCATAATCATAATCTTTGTACACCACTGACCATCACGATCCTTGATAGGTACCATAATAATTATAAAAATATTTAAGCATTTATATAGCGCTCTTTACTGGAGTCTCACAGCGCTTAAATGTATAAACTTTAGAAAAAGGTGAGTTTTAAGAAGAAATTTGAATTCAGAAAGAGTTGGAGCATAACAGATGGCGGTGGGAAGTTGGTTCCGAGAAGAGGTGAAAACTTTTGGGGACAGATGTTAAGTTTAAAAGGATCAAGTTCAGAACGAAGGCCAGCACGTAAATGAGTATTATAAAGTTATAAGTTCCTGAAGGTAAGATGGAACAGTATTATGTAGGCACTTACAAGTCATAGTTACAATCCTAAAAATGATGCGTTTATGAACAGGTAACCAATGAAGCCGTGTGAGTACCGGTATATAAATATGTGACATGGTCAGATTTCATCGCTCGGAATATGAGTTTTGCCGCCCTGTTCTGAATTAGCTACAGACGTTTTATTTCTTTTTCAAATGAACCATGAAGTAGAGAAATACAGTAAATGGCAAACAGATTCGTCTATGTAATTTCTGATTTGGAAGATATTTCTGAGGATACCATCACAATCATCGGTGCCATGTGATTATTATCATTTTATGACGTGTTCATAATACCACTACAGCTTTTGAAAACAAATTATTTAGAAGAGCGCGAATGGACATTAATTATCATCATCATCGTCAACATCATCATCATAGTCACCGTCGTCGTCGTCATCATCATCATCATCATCATCATCATCATCATCATCATCATCATCATCATCATCATCATCATCATCATCATCATCATCAATGTTATCATCATTTTCATTAATTCATGATTTATAATTTTAGTATCCTCAACGCCACATAGTGCCGCCATGACATTAATGCTTCATTATCATCGCCAGCGTCATCACCATCATTATCATCGTTCATCAGAATAACCATAACCATCAAATCATCATAATCTCCACCAACACCACCACCTCGTTTTCATTGTCTGCATCAAGAACATCAACTTCGCAGTAGCGGCCACTATCAAGCTTGTGAGTTCAGAGGCCGTATCCAGGGGGTGGGGGTGCGTTGGGTGCGTACGCAGTTCACAGTTAAAAAACCATACATGCTACAGGTGTATTTTAAGGGCCGCACTAAAGCTCTGTATATCCCCCTCCGTCTCTAAATTAACCCCTGCTAAAAAAACAGTACCAAATCCAGATTGAGATAGGCATATTATTTAAGGAACTGAACCTTTAAAACCAAATATGAAAAATTGAGTCTGAATTTGATACTGCCATTAAATATGTACGTGGCGAATAAATATTTATATTGTTGGATAATAAAACGATAACAATAGTCAGCAGGCTAATAATAAAGGCCAACTCAGACAGCGTCGGCCGACGCAGCCCGACCCGATTTATCGTCGGGGACAGTCTTAAGCCTGTCTCTTATGAGCTGATGGTACCTATTAATTTCCAGGCAGGTAACTATATTAGTATCATTTTATTTGAACAGCAAGATGTGGCGGTACGGGACAAACGTTACACTAATTACAGTTATGTCATTTTATAACATTTTTTATTAATACCTTAATAATAATTTCACATTGAATGATAAATTCTAAAAATATGGATGTTAAATGTTACAATAAAGAAACGTCCGTCATCTTAAATTTGATCCAAGTTACTTGACTTATGTACATTACATTATTAGTATAATTATTATATTGCTGTTTATAATTCATAATTTGATTTTCCTTAATAGAGATGGCAGACGGTAAGTCTTTCCTGGCAGTAGGCCTACACTGTTTTCCGCCATACTTAATATAGGCCTATACAGTACAGAACACCTTAATAAAAACTAAATAAGATAGGGCCTACATCAATACAGTACATGAAAATTACACCGAGAAAAAACGAATCTACATAACCATAACATCCGTTGCTCTAGTAGAAGTTTCTATTGTTTAAATGTTGTTTTAAGTATTATGATGTCATAATTAGTTGTTTCCGCGGGTTGGTGTTTTGTTGTGAATTGTCGCATTTCCATGGGAACAATTGACCTTTCCACTTATGTACTAATTAAATAAAACCGTACATGGACTATATTTGCTTCTATTGTAGTGAAGATTGTATTAATGTATAGCCAAGGAAAGAAACCACCATCATCGTCATATATATCATGTCAATAATCATTCGTGTCATAGTTATGGTGATCCCCGTGGTCGTGGTCATCGCATCCTTATTTACCTCACAATCATCCTCTTTGTACACCACTGGCCATCAAGATCCTTGATAGGTACCATAATAATTATAAAAATATTTAAGCATTTATATAGCGCTCTTTACTGGAGTCTCACAGCGCTTAAATGTAAAAAACTATAGAAAAAGATGAGTTTTAAGAAGAAATTTGAATCCTGAAAGAGTTGGAGCATAACAGATGGCGGTGGGAAGTTGGTTCCGAGAAGAGGTGAAAACCTTTGGGGACAGATGTTAAGTTTAAAAGGATCAAGTTCAGAACGAAGGCCAACACGTAAAGGAGTATTATAAAGTTATAAGTTCCTGAAGGTAAGATGGAACAGTATTATGTAGGCACTTACAAGTCATAGTTACAATCCTAAAAATGATGCGTTTATGAACAGGTAACCAATGAAGCCGTGTGAGTACCGGTATATAAATATGTGACATGGTCAGATTTCATCGCTCGGAATATGAGTTTTGCCGCCCTGTTCTGAATTAGCTACAGACGTTTTATTTCTTTTTCAAATGAACCATGAAGTAGAGAAATACAGTAAATGGCAAACAGATTCGTCTATGTAATTTCTGATTTGGAAGATATTTCTGAGGATACCATCCCAATCATCGGTGCCATGTGATTATTATCATTTTATGACTTGTTCATAATACAAATACACTAGCTTTTGAAAACAAATTATTTAGAAGAGCGCGAATGGACATTAATTATCATCATCATCGTCAACATCATCATCATAGTCATCGTCGTCGTCATCATCATCATCAATGTTATCATCATTTTCATTAATTCATGATTTAGAATTTTAGTATCCTCAACGGCACATAGTGCCGCCATGACATTAATGCTTCATTATCATCGCCAGCGCACAGTGGGCCAGGGCGAAATCAAAGTGTGCCAAAAGTCCATTCTGGTGACTATGGCTTTTACACTTTTTTTCACATGATTGAAGATGGGTATACCCTGGTGAATCTATCCTGAAAATATTTTACATTTAAACAAATTTTAAAGGTGGTATTTTTCAACAAATGTCGGAAATTTCTCTATAAATATTTCAAATGCTATAATTGACTATATTATATCAAAACACGTTTTTTTTCTTACAGAAAATTCGGAATTACTTTAAAATGTACACGTTTCTTGTATATAAATTGGGGAACACAAATATATGTTTTGGTTTAAATTTGAAGTTTGCATCAATAATAAATCGTTGTTTAAACCGCAGAAAAAATATTTAAAAACCTATTTTTAGAAAAATAGGAGAGAAAGTTTAGATTCATGTGGATTCATGCTTTAATTTGTACATCACCATCTTCAGTATAGCCTTAGCTTTATGATGGTACCAAATTTAGCTGCTACTTTTTGCAACTTTGCGAGCTAAATGCACTTTTATCAGTCTTGTTTTCGCAAATTTGAGACACAGTTTAATTAGAGCAAACCACAACCTGTAGGGATGTACGCACTTCTACTCAACCAGTTCATGCAAAGCGTGGGGAAAACACTCCAAAAATTGACAAACTGCTCGTGATTTAACAGTAGCTAATCTTGTAATATTTTGTTGCTGTTTAGAATACTTTATTAAATTTTGAGCAGCCTAATAATTCAAATATATATCATAATGAAGATGATATCTACAAGCAGGCCTATATCTAGGCGTCAATTGTTTTTAACTTTATTCAAAGACACCCAAGACTTTGAAAAGCTTCCAGTTTCAACTTAAGAAGAGATGAGCTACTACGGGAGTAGTAACGACCTTCCCAACAAACAATACTATGTTATGATAACGTGACAATAACGTTAAATTTTTGTGTTGAAAACTTGATTTTGTAGAACCCTAAATACGTACTGAACATAATTTCAAAACTTTTGTACGTTCCTACAACGTTGTGTAACGTTATTTTGTGACATACCTAACCACAACGTTCGCCACGAACGTTATTAAAAAGTAAACACGTGTTTGCCGGGTTTCTAAACAAATAACTCGTGGCTTGACAACATTTTCGAATAAAGCTATTAATTTTGACACAGAACAGAAACATTCTTTCCACACCACCAGAAAACCCACAAGAGACTTAAAAACAACCCAAACCGGGACGTCCTATCGAAGTATGGGAGGATCTTTCAGAGAGTTCGCACAAGAGTAAAGTACAAGAGATGTTGACAGTTGATGTTGACATAAAATGTACGCACTGAACTTCTTTCGCACTGAACTTCTTTATGCAGCATTGCAAGGGGCGTTCAAGAAGAATCGATTTTAAAGTCTACTTGTGTAGAAAATACATACACATTTTATTTCTCCCCGACGAATTCTGAAGTCACTCCTGAGGCGCAAACCGGAATCTTTCACGACAGATGAAACATTGTCCATCTTTGTCGCTCCATAGTAAAACGAAACTCCTCCTTACACTAAAATAAGAGTATAAAAAAGCATTGCTATCCTGGTGGTACAGTATACCTGTCAAAGAGGACAGCAAAAGTTCCGTTTTAAAGCTTCTTTGTTCACACTGCACTGAGAATTATCAAAAAAACATAAAACGACCATTATCGATACTTTTACAATATAGGCCAAACATGATTGAGGACGGAATTAATATATCATGACATTGGTGTAGGCTTAATGTTTGACAATTCCATGAAATCTCAGATGCAAACACATTTTACATTTAAAAAATGTAAAATTAGGTTGTCTGGTATATTATTATGAATTTTAAATTCGATTTCGATTTTGATTTATTTAAAAAAAGCATTTATATTTACTGTAAGATTAACAATAGAAATTTTATGTTGGCCTATGCCTAAATCACCTTTGGCCCGGTCCAATCAGAAAAATGTATTTTGATTACGTCATGGAAAATACAAAAAGTTTCCCACAGAAGTTCCTTTGTCCCAAACCTCCATAAACATTTAAAAAATCATTGCAATATGAACTTGTTTTGGTATTACAATGAAAACTGACATCGTCCAATCAGAAAACAGTACAAAAATGACGTCATATAGATTTGAAAATGCTTTTATTGAAATCTACGGGTATGCAAAACATCCAGATAAGTCTTATATTCGTTTAGATTAGCTTCTGCAATGAGTAATGAATTTTGGCACACTTTGACTTCATTCTGGCCCACTGTGCAGCGTCATCACCATCATTATCATCATTCATCAGAATAACCATAACCATCAAATCATCATAATCTCCACCACCACCACCACTCGTTTTCATTGTCTGCATCAAGAACATCAACTTCGCAGTAGCGTCCACTATGAAGCTTGTGAGTTCAGAGGCCCGTATCCAGGGGTGGGGGTGCGTTGGGTGCGTACGCAGTTCACAGTTAAAAAACCATACATGCTACAGGTGTATTTTAAGGGCCGCACTAAAGCTCTGTATATCCCCCTCCGTCTCTAAATTAACCCCTGCTAAAAAACAGTACCAGATCCAGATTGAGATAGGCATACTATTTATGGAGGCTTAACAGCATTAACATAACTGAACCTTTAAAATAAAATATGAAAAATTGAGTCTGAATTTGATACTGCCATTAAATATGAACGTGGCGAATAAATATTTATATTGTTGGATAATAAAACGATAACAATAGTCAGCAGCCTAATAATAAAGGCCAACTCAGACAGCGTCGGCCGACGCAGCCCGACCCGATTTATCGTCGGGGACAGTCTTAAGCCGTCGTGAGAAATATTAAACACGTTTAATATTCTACTACGCGACTGCCCCCGACGCACACCATCGCGTCTGCGTTCAACTCACACAGACCCGACGCGACAACAAATCGCGTCGGGCTGCGTCGGCCGACGCTGTCTGAGTTGGCCTTTATAATAATAATTGATCGCGTCGTCAACGTAACGTTTTATATGGCCCTTGATGACAAATGTTGACTTAAAAGAGCTGATGGTATTAATTTCCAGGCAGGTAACTATATTAGTATTATTTTATTTGAACAGCAAGATGAGGCGGTACGGGACAAACGTTACACTATACAATTATGTCATTTTATAACATTTTTTTTATTAATACCTTTCACATTGAATGATACATTCTAAAAATATGGATGTTAAATGCTACAATAAAGAAACGTCCGTCATCTCAAATTTGATCCAAGTTACTTGACTTATGTACATTACATTATTATTATAATTATTATATTGTTGTTTATAATTTATAATTTGATTTTCCTTAATAGAGATGGCAGACGGTAAGTCTTTCCTGACAGTAGGCCTACACTGTTTTCCGCCATACTTAGGCCTATACAGTACAGAACACCTTAATAAAAACTAAATAAGATAGGGCCTACATCAATACAGTACATGAAAATTACACCGAGAAAAAACGAATCTACATAACCATAACATCCGTTGCTGTAGTAGAAGTTTCTATTGTTTAAATGTTGTTTTAAGTATTATGATGTCATAATTAGTTGTTTCCGCGGGTTGGTGTTTTGTTGTGAATTGTCTCATTTCCATGGGAACAATTAACCTTTCCACTTACTAATTAAATAAAACTGTACATGGACTATATTTGCTTCTATAGTAGTGATGGTTGTATTAATGTATAGCCAAGGAAAGAAACCACCACCATCGTCATATATATCATGTCAATAATCATTCGTGTCATAGTTATGGTGATCCCCGTGGTGGTGGTCACGCATCCTTATTTACCTCACAATCATCCTCTTTGTACACCACTGACTATCAAGATCCTTGATAGGTACCATAATAATTATAAAAATATTTAAGCATTTATATAGCGCTCTTTACCGGAGTCTCACAGCGCTTAAATGTATAACCTATAGAAAAAGGTGAGTTTTAAGAAGAAATTTGAATTCAGAAAGTGTTGGAGCATAACAGATGGCGGTGGGAAGTTGGTTCCGAGAAGAGGTGAAAACCTTTGGGGACAGATGTTAAGTTTAAAAGGATCAAGTTCAGAACGAAGGCCAGCACGTAAAGGAGTATTATAAAGTTATAAGTTCCTGAAGGTAAGATGGAACAGTATTATGTAGGCACTTACAAGTCATAGTTACAATCCTAAAAATAATGCGTTTATGAACAGGTAACCAATGAAGCCGTGTGAGTATATAAATATGTGACATGGTCAGATTTCATCGCTCGGAATATGAGTTTTGCCGCCCTGTTCTGAATTAGCTACAGACGTTTTATTTCTTTTTCAAATGAACCATGAAGTAGAGAAATACATTAAATGGCAAACAGATTATGTCTATGTAATTTCTGATTTGGAAGATATTTCTGAGGATACCATCACAATTATCGGTGCCATGTGATTATTATCATTTTATGACTTGTTCATAATACAAATACAGCTTTTGAAAACAAATTATTTAGAAGAACGCGAATGGACATTAATTATCATCATCATAGTCATCGTCGTCGTCGTCATCATCATCATCAATGTTATCATCATTTTCATTAATTCATGATTTAGAATTTTAGTATCCTCAACGCCACATAGTGCCGCCATGACATTAATGCTTCATTATCATCGCCAGCGTCATCACCATCATTATCATCATTCATCAGAATAACCATAACCATCAAATCATCATAATCTCCACCACCACCACCTCGTTTTCATTCTTTGCATCAAGAACATCAACTTCGCAGTAGCGGCCACTATCAAGCTTTTGAGTTCAGAGGCCCGTATACAGGGGGTGGGGGTGCGTTGGTTGCGTACGCACCCCCCCCCCCCCCCCCCCCCCGC